>NC_134689.1:326352638-326508628 GCF_050947455.1 Rhinoderma darwinii
AAACTCCTCACATGCTGCAATCTCTATTAAATGCTGCATGTGAGGGGTTAATCGGTCGGATCGAAGGCTAGCTCCAGTCCTGGCCGATACCTCAGGGTGCCAGCTGTAACATACAGCTGTCACCCGGCGGTGATGTCGCTGGCTCAGCTCCTAAGCCAGCTCAATCTCTTTCACGTAACTGTACGTGAAAATGCAGGAAGGGGTTAAATAAACTACTGTGATCATTCATTATGGAGCCTGAAAGACTTCCTTATGAATAATGTCTCAGCTGTACTCTTCGCTATGCGGCATACTGAATATATACAGTCCATGATTCTGTAACAGAAGACATGACCCACTGGTAAGTAAACCACATTCCGCGCACTTGTTGACATCCTATATATTCCTATGTACCCCTGTACTTCAGGGCCCAGCTACCAGGAAAATGGATCTTCCTATATTATAATCCCAGCACTTGATCACGGATTACATTGCAAACACCAGTTTACTTCACTATATAATGAACGTTATCCTGACAGTAAAGTAAGCAGCACAAAGTTCTGTTTAACCCCTTCCCGATTTTACTTTTCGTTTTTTCCTCCCCACCTTCCAAAGGCCATAACGTCTATTTTTCCATCTATATAGTCCTATGAGGGCTTGATTTTTGCGGAACCAGTTGTATTTTTTCGTAGCACCATGATCAGGGGACTGTAGAGTGCGTACACTCCTACCGGGGGGGGAAGTGGCTTCACCTACTCACCTTCCCCATTAATGGCCATACCTTTTCCCAAACCCCCTGTCCCTCTAATAAGACTCAGACACTTGGGTTGGATAAATTTGGCCACAGCAGCCATTTTATTTACAAACAAACATCAAGAACAACAATTTACAAATAATAATAACAATGGAAGGGGAGTCCTTGGAGCTACAAAAGTCTGTCACGAAACAGCCCACCTGCATAGTATTTTACTCCCAGCCGTCACCCTACTGGCTCAGGGGCACCGTTATACCTGCAGTTGGCTGACCTCAACCGCAACCACTCCCCGGGACACCACCCAGCGGGAGCCCAAATTGACCACTCCCCGGGACACCACCCAGCGGGAGCCCTAATTGACCACTCCTCGGGACACCACCCAGCAGGAGCCCAAATTGAGCAGACTACCAACCATAATAAATTGGGGAGGGACCATACCCCCTATGAATCCCCCCCCCCACAGTAATTTACCACCAACTCCAAGGACCCCCAATCCGCCATACAACTGCTGCGACATTGCAAAACTGTTCCACAGCATCCTCCGGTACCTGCGGAAAAACAAAAACAACGAGCAACAAAGCGAAATACCAAAATAGTCACACAGATGAACACATCATTTTGGGAGGGAGGGTGGGACAAGCTTCCCTGTGCTGTTACTAAAGATGGCGACGCCTTTCCCTCTCCTACCCTTAAGTAAACTGACCTCGCCCCCCTCACATCCGCCCCCTCCTAACCACACCCCTAACTCCTTAACTCCTTCCCTTCCTAACATCCCTGATCATGGTGGCCTCCCCCTATGGCATTCTGCCGGGTCCAGCCTGTACTTGATCAGGGGACTGTAGAGTGCGTACACTCCTACCGGGGGGGGAAGTGGCTTCACCTACTCACCTTCCCCATTAATGGCCATACCTTTTCCCAAACCCCCTGTCCCTCTAATAAGACTCAGACACTTGGGTTGGATAAATTTGGCCACAGCAGCCATTTTATTTACAAACAAACATCAAGAACAACAATTTACAAATAATAATAACAATGGAAGGGGAGTCCTTGGAGCTACAAAAGTCTGTCACGAAACAGCCCACCTGCATAGTATTTTACTCCCAGCCGTCACCCTACTGGCTCAGGGGCACCGTTATACCTGCAGTTGGCTGACCTCAACCGCAACCACTCCCCGGGACACCACCCAGCGGGAGCCCAAATTGACCACTCCCCGGGACACCACCCAGCGGGAGCCCTAATTGACCACTCCTCGGGACACCACCCAGCAGGAGCCCAAATTGAGCAGACTACCAACCATAATAAATTGGGGAGGGACCATACCCCCTATGAATCCCCCCCCCCCACAGTAATTTACCACCAACTCCAAGGACCCCCAATCCGCCACACGAACATACTTAGACACCTTTAAGTATGCGAGCCCCCACCCAACGAGAGGGCCCTTTCGATACCTTCCTGCAGGCGCAGAGTCCACAGGTCGATCCCCACGGCCGTCAGGTGCACACCATCACCTAGCCAATAATTACCCTGGCCATCCTCGAAGTCATAATGACGCACGAAGACCCCCCCATTTCTCACCACGAAACCCGAAACTGCCCGATTAACCTTAACCCTGGCTTTATTCAACCGCTGCACCGATCTAGCATGCCGCCAAACCTTCCACGGGACAATCTCTGACCACACCACCTTAATAGCCGGGAAAACGGACCATAACCTGAGTAGATCGTATTTTATATCCCTGATCAATTCCCGAAAAGGACGACTACCCAAATCGTTACCCCCGACATGTAACACCAAGACATCCGGGGCCCTGTCCATCAGCGCAAACCGATGCACGTCCGGCAACACCCGACTCCACAGCATCCCCCTACTCCCCAGCCACCGCACGACTACATCCTCCCGCCGAAAACCCAACTGCCGCCCGTCTGGACGAACATCCGCCCGCTCCGCCCCCCAATGAACGTAGGAATGCCCGACGATCCACACCAATCGGCCCGCGGATCCTGAAAAATAAAACCACTGATTAACAAAACGAGTAAGGATGCAAGCGAAACATGGAGGAGGAGAGAAAAACGATGAGGGGAGCCGGAGGGAGTGTAGAGAAGGAGGGATTACGACTGGACTATCATATAAACTGAGGGCGCACATACAGCTGGAAGCGGCGGGAATCCCATCGACCTATCTGCTTTACCACTTCCTCACCCAACCCCCATGCCACCGCCTCCGTCGCTGCCCCAATCCGAAAAGAATGGGGGGAAAACAACGCCTCCTCCAGTCCCAACTTCCGCAGACACCTACGAAAAACCCACGTAAACTGATACCGGGACATAAAGGACCCATCCTCATGACACAACAACTGTCCCCTACGCACCGTTGAGACCTCTCTGAACCCCGCAAAGCAGGCGACCGGGCACATCCTGACCCCCTTGGCCACCCCCAACACCACTCTCTTACCCCGACCCCCTTGATCCGTCTTAGACCGCCGGATCCAGAATTCCACACTCCGATCCGTTACCAACACATCTTCCATTCTCAACCCCCCAGGTCTCCTTGTGCTGGGAGCCACCAGCTCCCCGACCCTCAGGGCCCCAAAAAATGCCCACGAGAATGCCAACCTATACAGGGTCACCTCGTAGCTGGAAAAACAAATGTCACACAACACCCCCCACAACTGTTCCAACAACATAAACGACACAGGGCGCCGCCGATCCGGCAACATCCTCCCTCTCCTGTACCCCCTCAGGGCCTGGCCAACCAAAAAACTTTTTGTAACATCCGTGTACCCCCGGACCTTAAAACCAAAAGCCAGGGCTGCCACAAAACGATTCACCTTGGACACTGACCAGCCCGCGATAGAGACTTGCCCCAGAAAAACTAACAACGCCACCACCCGATCCTCATCCGTCACTACACCCTCCAGAACTGCCAACCAACTGTCCCACTCCCGCCACGCCGAATCATAAGCAGCCCAAGTACCCTGCGCAAGCGAAGCCTGAATCAAACCTCCTGCGGCTCGTAACCCAGCCCCCACAACCATTCCGGGCAAGCGATCCCGTCCTCCTCCGCGTCCGGAGCCACCATCCTGAACCGCTCCCACTGCAAGCGAGAAAGAGAATCTGCGATGTCATTTTTGATCCCTGGCACATGAACCGCCACAACCCAAGCGTTCAAAGACAAGCAACGTAAAACAAGGTGCCTCAAAAGCCGGACGACCGGGGGGGATGACGCTGACACGTTGTTAATGGCCCCCACTACGCCCAAGTTGTCACAATGGAACCGTACCTTGCTGTCCCGAAACCTCTCACTCCAAATTTCCACCGCCACTACTATGGGAAACAGCTCTAGGAATGCCAGGTTCTTCACCAAACCCAACTCCGCCCATTCCTCAGGCCACCGCGCCGCGCACCACTGACCCTTGCAGTAAGCCCCAAATCCCACGCCCCCCGCAGCATCTGTAAACAGCTCCCAATCCACGCTGTCAACCACCGGGGCCATGATCAAGGACCTCCCATTATAACGATGCAAAAACTCAAACCAAACTGCCAAATCTGCCCTCAGCGTCTGTGTCAGACGAATGAAATGATGAGGGGCTGTCACCCCAGCCGTCGCTCCCGACAGCCGCCTGCTGAAAATCCGGCCCATGGGCATAATCCTGCAAGCAAAGTTAAGCTTACCCAATAATGACTGTAAAGCACGTAACGTGATCTTACGCAAATGTCTAGCCCGGTCCACCTCCGCCCGTAACGCTACCAATTTATCTTCCGGGAGCCGACACTCCATCCTCAAAGAATCAATGGTGATTCCTAAAAAGACCAGACAGGAGCTAGGTCCCTCCGTTTTGTCCTGGGCCAAAGGCACACCGAACCTCTTTGCCACCCACTCTATCGTGTTCAACAACGTAGCACAAACCGAAGACCCGCCTGGACCAACACACAGGAAATCATCCAAGTAATGTATGACCGATGAGACCCCCGCAACCTCACAAACCACCCACTCCAGGAAAGAACTAAAAGCTTCAAAATAGGCACAGGAAATAGAACACCCCATAGGGAGGCAGCGATCCACAAAATAAGCCCCGTCCCAATAACATCCTAACAGCCGTATGCTGTCAGGATGCACAGGGAGGAGGCGAAAGGCCGACTCAATATCCGTTTTTGCCATTAATGCGCCCACACCATAGCGGCGCACCCACGCAACTGCCGCATCAAACGACGTGTAAGCCACCGAGCAAAGTTCCGGAGAAATCCCATCATTAACCGATCGCCCCCTCGGGTAAGATAAATGATGTATGAGCCTAAACTTATTCGGCTCCTTCTTAGGCACCACCCCCAGTGGTGACACCACCAGCTCTGGTAAAGGGCAACTCTCAAACGGACCTGCCATGCGCCCCAACTCCACCTCCTTCCGCAACTTATCCCCTACTACCCCTGGATACTGCAACGCTGAACGCAAACTACGCAAGGTAAACGGCACCTTGTGAGCAGGGGCAGGGATCCGGAAACCAACCCGAAAACCATCCAACAACAAACTTGCCCTGGACCTATCAGGGTACCTATTTAGAAAGGGCTCCATGTCTTCCCACCTCACCGGTGTCCGGCCCTTGACTAGCGCCCCCGGCCCCTCGTCCTTTTCCCTTCCGAAAACATTTAACCGCTCCGTGAGAGATCCCCCCACAGGAGGAGCAGCTATGTTTGAACTTACAACCCGATCCGAACTTACACTGGCCCTCATTAAACTGCCAGCAGAACCCGGATTTTCCTCCTGCCCCCCCTGCTCCCCCCCCCGGAGGCAATGAGGGGCCGGCCACCCCGGCCCCACCCCCTTGAAAGGACTGGCCAAAACGCACTGGAGCCATGACCCGCAACCATAAGCCTATGTCTTTGTTATCCCACCTAATGTCAGGTCTCACTGCCTTCCGCTGCCGGAACTGCTCATCATAGCGCAGCCACGTCTGCCCGCCGTAAACTCGATGAGCCTCTCCGATAGCATCCATATAACAGAAGAGGCCCGAACAATGTTCCGGCGTCTTCTGTCCAATGACGCTTGCCAAAATAGCAAAAGCCTGCAACCAATTAACAAAAGTTTGGGGAATCAATCGATACCGACGTTTTTCCTCCTTCTCCTTCTTGCTTTCCAACCACTTCCCTTTATCTAAATTGAACTTCTCCAACGGCAACAATGAAAAAATTTCCACATATTCATCACTCCATATCTTTTCCCTTACTTCCGGTTTCAGATGCGCCCCCAATGGGCCCTCAAAACAAACATAGACCTCGCCCTTCGCCTTATCGTCCAACCGCACCTCATCCACTGCCACATCTATTTCTGTCTGCACCGACACTGCCACGCCCGATTCCCTAGACACTACCCCAGCTCCCCATAGCGTGCTATCCACCACTGCAGGCCCCGACGGCCCCACCCAAGCTGCAACCGGGGATGGAGAACCTATCGCCCCCCCTCCGCATCGCGCCAAAAGGTCACGCACACAACACAACAATTCCTGAATCTCACCCCCACCACCCGTACTTCCTGTAATCCCCCCGCTACACCCCGGCAATCCCGTAGGCAAAAGTGAACCCCCACCCCCTACCCCTGGGGACCGAAATACAGCAGGCAATGAAAAAGTAGGAGACAGCGACTCACCGGGCTGCGCAGGTGCTGTGTCCCCACCAGCCGGGGCGAAGGATCCATCCAGACGTCCCTCTTGGTCACCGAACTCACGGTCGTCCACTTCATCCTGCCCAGACGGGCCAGGACAAGCGCCGCATGCATGACATCCCCGACCTTCTGATGGAGCGCTCCGTAACTGCGCCGATGAACTGGGCCTCTCCGCCCGTCTGTTGGGGGGCTCGACCACCCTGCGGCCCGCAGGTAGCCGCCCTCCTGCCCGCCGTGTCACCACCGACCGTGGCACACGCCTGGAATTGGTTGCATCATCCTGGGTACAGGTGGGCCGCCCGACTGGAGCATCGCCAGCACGGCCCACCGCAAGTCCTGGGTCCCGTCGTCTGGAGGCAGAGGGAGGTCCCGGATGCATGGGCGCCTGCCCTACCACCTCCGCTGAGCCAGGCCGGCTTCCAGGATTCCTCTCAGACCAGGCCGTCCTGCTCACGGCAGCCGAGCGAGGGGCCCGGCCTGGAGGGTCCCTCGTGGGGCTCCTTACCCTGCGCCTGGCTCGTGGCATCACTTCCGGGCTCAACCTCTCCGGAGGCCTCGTGCGACGTGACCGCCGCCGGGGAGGAGAGGACGGCACCGCCTGCGCCCCAGATCCAAACACGGCCGCGTCCTCCGTACTCGCCCCTGAACCAGGGGGCTCCCCATCTTCCTCTCCTCGTCCGCTCACCGCCGAGCTCGGAGCCCCAGGCAGCGGGCCGGAAAGCCCCAGCCCCTCCGCTAGCCAGGCCATGCCTCGTTCTGCTACTGCTGCCCGGAGCTGGGTAAGTAGTGCATCCATTGTCAAATCCTGGACAAGCTTCCCTGTGCTGCTACAAGCTTCCCTGTGCTGTTACTAAAGATGGCGACGCCTTTCCCTCTCCTACCCTTAAGTAAACTGACCTCGCCCCCCTCACATCCGCCCCCTCCTAACCACACCCCTAACTCCTTAACTCCTTCCCTTCCTAACATCCCTGATCATGGTGGCCTCCCCCTATGGCATTCTGCCGGGTCCAGCCTGTACTTTTATTTTGCCATATAATGTATTAGGAAACGGTAAAAAAAATATTTGTGGGCTAGAAAATTAAAAAAACAGCGATTCCTCCATGGTTTTTTGCGCGCCGTTTTTACGGAATTCACTGTGCAATAAAAACATGTTAACTTTATTCTGTGGGTCAATGCGATTACCCAAATACCAAATATATATAGTTTTTTCTATATTTTACAAGTAAAAACCTAAGTGTAAAAAGGACAATTTATTTTGTTTCGCCAAATTCCAAGAGCCATAACTTTTTTTTTTCCGTCGATTAAGCGGTATGAGGGCTTATTTTTTTGCGGGATAAGCTGTCGTTTTTAATAACACCATTTTGCCGTAAATGCGACGGTTTGATCACTTTTTATTTCATTTTTTTGTGGGAGATTAGGTGACTGCCGTTTACAATTTTTTTTCTTTTACTGTGCGGGTTAAATAATGATATATTGCAATAGTTCAGACTTTTACGGACACGGCGATACCAATTATGTTTATTTTTTTTTTTTTTACTATGCTCTAGGGCAGGGGTCAGGAACCTTTTTGGCTAAGAGAGCCGTAAACGCCACATATTTTGAAATATAATTCCGCGAGAGCCGTACAATATGTTTAAAGGGCCATTGACAGATCAATCGCTCCAATGTTCACTTAGTACAGCAAGGAATGCTCCTCCCTGCTGTATAAAGCCACAACTGGACTGAAACAATGGTAATTAGCAGTAAAAAAATTAAATAAATAACTTACATTGTGAGCTTGCGATGCATGACATCAGTCCAGCAGTCTGGCTTCTTCTTTTTCCTGCGCATGACTGGAAGCTGGCATTCTTCCCACCTGATGTTGAGAGAATGCCAGCTTTGAGGCATTCGCAGAAGAAAGAAGCTGGAATGTTGGACATGTCACACAACGCATTGTCAGTTATGTCAATTATCTATTTTATTATTTTACAGCGAATTATTGTTTAGTTCCAGCGGTGGCTTAGTGCAGCAGAGAGGAACACTCCTTTGTGTACTAAGTGACCGCTGGAGCAATTGTATCTGTCAGTGGCCCTTTTAAAAGTGTTGGTCTTACAGAAAATGAACAAAAAAGAGAGGCTCAGACCCATCTGGGAGACCTCCAGAGCTGTAATAAAGCGCTCAGAACAGATTTTTGCCCTGATAGTGGTCCTTTAAATCAGTTTCTTATGCTCACAAGAGATTAATTTAAAGCCCCCAAGAGTGTAATATGGGTGGCAGATGTTTTTTAAGGCCATATTTTTATTTTTTTTGGGGGGGGGGCTATATTATGGATTATGTGGGATTATTTTCAGGGGTGAAGTGGGAAGGGGGGGTTGGTGGGACACACTGTATTACACAGCCCCTTTATTGATGCAGCTCACTGCTGCTGACCATGAGGCTGTGTAACAATTTCCATGTTATAATGTTCACCTTCAAAGCAGCAGCACAGCCAGGGGTTTCTGGAACGTCCAAGGGAGACACAAGGGAGGAGGCAGATGCCGCTTCACTAGGGGACGCAGGTGCGTGCTTGCAGACGGCGCGGCTATGCAGGGAGTTATGGGAAATGTAGTCCATGCTCCCTGCCGCTCACCACTGCCGCCAATGCTTATCAGGCCATCAAAGAACTACCGTATATGTCGGCGTATAAGACGACTGGGCGTATAAGACGACCCCCAACTTTTACCCTTAAAATATAGAATTTAAGATATACTCACCATTTCGTGCAGGAGCGCTTCACTATGGCCATCGGCGGCAGGACCCAGGACTCTCTGTCTCTTTGAACTCGCGCATGCGCAGATAGGCGAGGTACATGATGGGGTTAATTACTATTAATGTGAGGAACATGGAGGGTAAATTCATCGCACCTCGCGCCTCACATTAATAAGTGAATGAAAGCCGTGTTTATTTCATTTTTTTACAGCGTACACATCATAAATGATGCAAAAACATTGTTGTCCGCGCCATTACTGAATGTGTGTATTTTATGTATTGAGACTTATTTTAATGTTTATTGTAAAAAAGGTGAAGGTGTATATTTTTTTAAAAATGTAACCATACTTTGTTTTTACTTTATTTTTAAACTTTAATGTACTGACATATATCAGATATGTGCCAGTACATTAGCCTGTGGACAGATAGCACACAGGCTGTTGTTAGGACATACTTGGGTATATCCTAACAACAAGAGATATGGTCAGACAGCCCTGGGGTCCGTCAATAGACCCTGGGCTGTCTGCCCATATATGGTATGGCCCTCGATCGCGTCACAGGAATTCCCTGTGATGCGATCCAGGGGCATCCCCCCTTCTCACTTTCCCCTGAATGCTGCAGTCAGCTGTGATCGCAGCATTCACGGGAATAACGGCGGAGATGAGAGGTTTCTCTGATCTCCGGCGTTATAGAGCGGGGCTGCGGCTGTGTAATACAGCCATTGCCCCGCTCCTGACAGGAAGTGCGCGCGCGGTCAGCATGAGGAGATGCGGCCGGCGCTGCACTAATGAGCGGCAGTTCAGGCACTGAAGACAACATGGGGGTGCTTTGTAGCGCGCCCGCCATGTTCTGTCTTCAATGCCGCAGATCATTAGTGCAGCGCCGGCCGCATCACATGATGCTGACCCCGCGCGCATATGTCAGGACTCAGGAGCGGGGCTGTGGCTGAATTACACAGCCGCAGCCCCGCTCTCATAGTCATGTGTACTATACTGAGCTGTGCGGCTGCAACGTGCATCCCTCCCATAGACAGGTAGGAGCCCTGTCTGCGAGCCAGATACGGCCATCAAAAGAGCCATATCTGGCTCGCGAGCCATAGGTTCCCGACCCCTGCTCTAGGGGAAAATGGGAAAAGGGGGTTTTTTGAACTTTTATTTTAGTTTTTATTTTATTTTTTTTACACAAAAAAAAACAAACAAATTTTTACTTTTTTTTATTAGTCCCCCTAGGGGACTTTCTAACGATTTAAATGCTGCGGTCGCTATTGACCGCATAATTTAACGAATGCGATGCCGCTCGTTACTCTGAAGTGTCGGCTGTATCAAACAGCAGACACTCGCATCGTATGGAGTGGGTTCACTCCGTGAGCCCGTTCAATACTTCCCCTACCCGACTTTGGTGTATGGAAACGTCAAATGACGGAAAGCGGTTAAAGATAAGATATCAGCGTAAAACAAATGCAGCTATAGGTCAAATACTGGTATGCAACAAGTTAAAGGGGTTGTCCGAGATACCATCATATTTTCAAAAAGTGTTTCATACATTTCACCTTATACAGACAACATAAATAAAGCAGTATATAAAAAAAAAAAATCCACTTATCACATATCTTCTTTGAATTTAGCGCCGTTTGTTTACATGCACTCCAGGTCCGCTTTGTTGAGGTTTCCTTCTGATAATACTTATTTTCCCTGCATGCATTGCAGGCTGTAATGAGCGTGCATGTAGAGCCTACCAAGAGTTCATGTGTGCGGTCCTTGCTCGCCCCCGCTGACATCCTTCCCTGTACTTGTGTTTCCTTGCTGACATTCTTCCAGGATGGTAAGCAAATGTTATCCCCCCATTATGTTTACACACATTTTACATTTCTTTCCCTTTTCAAGTTTATAAACCTCTTCCAGTCTACCCTAACCCTCGTCAAACCTCTTCTATCTCCTGTCTCTCTCCACTTACGTCCCCTCCGCTATGTGTAGGCTTTGGCAGTGTATGTAGTTTTAAAACAAATAAATGTGCCGATGCAGAAATTATACCTAGACCGGGATAGTCATACGCAGGTGCCGTCCAAAATCACTGTGAACACGCACAGGCGCGCTCACAATGAACAACTACATAGGCTGGACGGGCAGTAAAGAACAAGCACCCACAGAAACGACACGTCATCAGTGACGTGTCGTATACCATCCGAGGTCTCTCTGGTCCGAGACCACCTGATAGGTATACGCCACGACAGTGGAGGAGGCTGAAAACGTGACGTCGGAGGTCATGTGATGAGCAGGAAAAAGATGCCGCCACAGTGCCCTCTGCAGATGCCGCCACACCTCCCCCCATCAGTAGATAGCTCCATTGGGGCTCCCTCTAGGAGTGGATTCCCCAGCCAGAGCGTTGCTGATGCTTTGGCCAGGGATTTCTCTACTGGAGGAGCCCCGGACGTCACTGTCCATACACAGTGACGTCAGGGGATCCTCCTGGACCGGTATGTGATGCCTGGGGCAACCCCAGAGTCGGTGTCCCAGAGCAGAGCACTAGTATAAGCTCTGCTCTGAAACTCTGGGGAATCCACAGACATCAGTGTCCATATATGGACAGTTATGTCAGGGGCTTGCCCAGAGCTGAAGTTCTGCAGTAGAGCCGCTTCTAGAACTCTGCCTGGGATTCCAGCTCTGATCCTGACATCACTGTTCACATATGGACAGAGATGTCATGGGCAACGCCAGAGCAGGAGTCCCAGGCAGCGCGCTAGTAGCGCTCCTACTGGGACTCCAGCTGTGCTCCTGACATCACTGTCCAGCTCTGGGGAAGCCCTAGACAATCGCTGTCCATATGTCGCAGATGTCAGGGAATTCCACAGAGTCCCAGGGCAGAGCATATACTAGCGGTTCCGTGGGCCGGAAATGACAGCCTCAAGGGCGGCGTGCTTGAGACCCCTGATCTATGAGGTGGATGCGCTCATTAAAAGAATACATCTTAAGACCAAACTGTCACAAACCTGTGTCGCCAAACAATATGGAGTCTAATTCTCGCTGCTTCTGCAATGTTTTCTCCTTTTCCTTTTTCAGTCTCTTATCCTTTTCTCTCTGCCGCTCCTCCTCTTGCTCTCCCTCCAGTATGACCCTCAGGGTCTTCTCTTCTGCATCATATAATGCACTACGCTTGTGCACCATTGATCGAAGCCTTATTATGTGATTTGTGAATGTTTCATCAGCAGACGGTGGTGGACAGACGCCTGAAAACAAAACAGGTTAATGATTGGTTGTAATAAAAGATTCTCACTGGCAAACACAGCACTTGATCTAAGAGTTACCAGAATGCAAACATCACATTGAATATTTAACCCCTTCCCACTGCTTGCATTCTGGGCCCTAATGACCAGGCCATTTTTTACATTTTTCCATTGTCACATTCGCAGAGCTAAACTTTTTTATTTTTGCGTCGACACAGCTGTATAATATCTTGTTTTTTGCGGGACAAGTTGTACTTTTTAATAGCACCATTTTGGGGTAGATATAATTTATTCATTAACTTTTATTAACTTTTTTGGGGGGTGGATAGAAGAAAACCTGAAATTTCACCACTCTTTTTTGCGCCCTAAATCTACGTAGTTTACTGTGTGGTATAAACAACACCACAACTTTATTCAACGGGTTGTTACAATTGCAAAGATACCAAATTTGTATAGATTTTGTATGTTTTACTACTTACACAGTAAAAACACTTCTTTTTCAAACTTATTTGTTCTTGCGTCTCCATATCTGAAGAGCCATAACGGTTTTATTGTTCCGCCGACGCAGTTGTATGAGGGCTTTTTTGTTGCGGGACAACTTGTAGTTTTTATTGGTACCATTTTGGAGTAGATGCGACTTTTTGATCACTTTTTATCACATTTTTTTAAAGTCAGGATTAACAGAAAACAGCAATTTTTCCATTGTTTTTTATTTTATTTTTTTACGGCGTTCACCCTGCGGGTTAAATAATGTAACAGCTTTATAGTTGGGGGTCGTTACGGACGCGGCGATAACAAATATGTGTAACTTTTTTGCTTCATTGTGTTTTTTTTAATAGTAAAGCATTTTGTAAGGGGAAAAAGTGGGTTTTTCATTTTTTTTATTACCTTTATTCAACTTATTTTACTTTTATACTAGTCCCACTAGGGGACTTCACTATGCAATCCTCCGATCGCTATTATAATACACTGCAATACTTTGTATTGCAGTGTATTACTGCCTGTCCGTTTAAAACGGACAGGCATCTGCTAGGACATGCCTCCGGCATGATCTAGCAGGCATTTACTACGGGCAGACCTGGGGGCCTTTATTAGGCCCCCGGCTGCCATCGAGAAACAGACACTCGGCGATCTTATCGCCGGGTGTCAGTGGGAGAGAGAGGGAGCTCCCTCCCCCTCTCCAAAACCACTCAGATGCGGTGCACGCTATTCAGCACCGCATCTGAAGGGTTAAACGGGTGAGATCGATACTAATAGCGATCTCACCCGGTCTAGCAGGGACGCCCCCAGCCCTCAGCTACCTCTGGCAGCTGAGAGCAGGGAGATTTGACGGCTCCCTGCTCTGTTTACTTTATTCTAATGCAGCGCCGTGGAATGGCGGCGCTGTAGAATAAAGCCCACTAATGACCGCCGTGAAAAGGCTTAAGGGTCATTAAGGGGTTAAAAGGTATTTCCATCAGCTTCACTTGTACCAATAAATTACAAGAGATTCCTATAATTCACAAAGAGGGAGTATCATTTGTAAGAATCACAAGACCTGGGTCCCTGAGAAGTAATATCGTCAGGTAAAATCCATTGTTACTATATCTTAACCCCTTCAGGGCACAGCCTGTTTTGGCCTTCAGGACACAGCCAATTTTTTCAAATCTGACATGTTTCACTTTATGTGGTAATAACTTCGGAATGCTTTTACCTATCCAAGCGATTCTGTTTTTATTTTCTCGTGACACATTGTAATTTATGTTACTGGCAAAATTTGCTCGATACATTAAGTATTTAATTGTGAAAAACACCAAAATTTAGCGAAAAATTGCAAAAATTTGCATTTTTCTAAAATTATATGTATGTGCTTGTAAGACAGATGGTAATACCACACAAAATTGTTGCTAATTAACATCACCCATATGTCTACTTTAGATTGGCATTGTTTTTTGAACATCCTTTTATTTTTCTAGGACGTTACAAGGCTTAGAACTTTAGCAGCAATTTCTCACATTTTCAAGAAAATTTCAAAAGGCTATTTTTAGGGCGGGTTCACACGTGGCGGAATTTCACTGAAATTCCGCTGCGGACACTCCGCAGCGTTAATCCGCAGCGGTGCCGTTTGTCCATTGACTTACACTTTAATTTAGCAGTGTTCGTTTAGACTAGGCTGAAAATTCCGCTGCGGAGCATAGGCTGCGGAGCGGAATTTGGTGTCCGCAGCATGCTCTGTCTGTTGCGGAGCAGTGGCGGACTGGTTGCGGACTCATGGCGGAATTTCTCCATTGACTTCAATGGAGAGTCAAAATTCCGCAATGAAGTCCGCAGATCTTATGTGTGCTGCGGAGCGTATTGTTTTTACTACCATGACATTTCTTCATTCTGGCTGGACCTATGTATTTCTAGGTCTACAGCCAGACTGAGGAAGTCAATGGGGCTCCCGTAATGACGGGAGCGTTGCTAGGAGACGTCTGTAAATAGTCACTGTCCAGGGTGCTGAAAGAGTTACGCGATCGGCAGTAACTGTTTCTGCACCCGGGACAGTGACTACCGATCTCAATATACATGTATCTGTAAAAAAACATATAAGTTCATACTTACCGAGAACTCCCTGCGTCTGTCTCCAGTCCGGCCTCCCAGGATGACGTTTCATTCTAAGTGACGGCTGCAGCCAATCACAGGCCAAGCACAGGCTGCAGCGGTCACATGGACTGGAGCATCATCCAGGGAGGTCGGGCTGGATGCCGAAAGAGGGACGCGTCACCAAGACAACGGGCGGTAAGTATGAATTTCTTTGACTTTCACTAGGGAAAGTGCTGTCCCTTCTCTCTATCCTGCACTGAATAGGGAGAAGGGAAGCACTTTTCCTGCAGTCCGCAGCGGCCAGTCCGCATCAATTTTCTGCACATTTTGTGCAGATCCGCAGCAGAATCTGCAACGCAGATTCTGTGCGGCATTGATGCGGACAGTTGCGGAGGAAATCCGCCACGTGTGGTCATGCCCTTACAGGGACCAGTTCAGTTGTGTAGTGGAATTTAGGGCCTTATATATTAGAAACCCTCAATAAGTCACCCCATTTTAAAAGCTTCACCCCTCAAAGTATTCAAAACAGCATTTAGAAAGTTTCTTAACCCTTTAGATGTTTCACAGGAATTAAGGCAAAAATTCATTTTTCATCTATTTTTTTTGTAATGCAGAAAGTTTTGCAGACACTGAAGCGCCTAGGGAGAGTGTCAGGGACTGCAAGGGGTTAAGAAAGGATGGAACGGTTTAAAATAATGCCCAGGACCAGGATTGGTCAACAAGGGGTAAGAGGGGCGTGGTTAAGAAGATATAAGGCAGGGGTTTGGAGCAGGAAGCCCTCTTACCTTCAAGCTGCAGTGGAAGAAACACCTTTGCTGCTGCTGTGGAGATTCAGAGCGTGGTCTTTCAAGAAGATGGCAGAAGAACTGTTGCGGAAGGTGGCACAGCGGGTGGCGTCGGAGGGACCTGCCTGGCTGGAATCCCTGTTGGAGGAAGGAGAGAAGCGAGGATCTGAGCGGGGCACGGAACAGTCGGGAGCGGCTACCCGAGGTAGGCCGTAGCGCGTTACACGCCCTCCGGTTCGACTGAGCCCTAGCCCCGTTGCTATGAGGGGTGCTGTGACTGCTGCACAGTCATGCGGTGGTCCCAGCAGGTCCCCTAGGCCTATGTCGACGGGTGCTTCGTCGGTCGACATAGTGCCCCCCTCCCCCCGCCCACTCGTCGCGCTGGCGTCCTTCCCCATGGCGGTAAGAGGGCGGCTGTTAGACCGGCACGGGCACGGTACAACCCGCCTCGAGCTGCTGATGCGGGCGCGGAGGCAGCGGTCGACTATCGTGACAGTGGGGTGAATATGGCGGACTCAGGTAACTGGTCCGACATGGTCGCTTACCATGCGGCATGTTCACAGGAGCTGGGACTTGCTTCCGGTGCCTGTGTGCAGCCGGGGTCGGCGCCATCTTTCCCCGTGCTGTTCTCTACGCAGCCTGAATTGGCGGCGGGGGGAACAGGGGCGGGACGTCCTGGCAGGCGCAGTGCGGCCAGGACACAAGATGGCGGCTCACGAAAAAAGAAGATGGCGGCGGGTTCGGGGAAGCGGGCGGTGAGCAAGCAGCCCAGCCAGGGGGCGGGGGCTTCTGCGGTGCCTGTCGCTTCTCCACCCCGGTCCCCCCCGGGCCCCTGTCAGCATGGGTCAAGGCCAGGGGGGGAGTGTGCTAGGAAAGATAGGGTTGAGGGTGTTTTGGACTCTATTTGCCCTTCTCCTGCCTTGTCATCTTTTTCTCCTGCAGGTCCAAGAAGGGAGCGTTCCAGGCGAGGGAGGAAACGCCGGGCTGGAGGACATCGCCGGCACGGCCATCATAGACGTCGCAGGTCAGGTGACGAGAAGAGGCGTGGTCGGCGGTATTCCTCGTCTTCCAGCGATGGATTCTCCTCCTCGTCGGCGACGACGTCCGCATCATCAGGATCGTGGAGGAGGTCGTCGAGGAGATCATCACGGCCGCAGAGACGCAGTCGACGCCGGGAGGTGCAGCGCTTGTCGGTGGATCAGGAGCAGCTGTCCCAGGTTGTCCCTCCCGCCGGGCCGGTGGAGGAGGTGCAGGCCGTGGTTCCAGTGCCGCGGCAAGTGGCTGAAGGACCCTCTGGAGTCGGTGGGACCTCTGGGAGCGGTGAGTCGGCCTGCGGTGACGCATGGCTTAATAAATCTAATGCAGCGGGTGCGGATTTGATTTCTGTTTTAAAAGCCGTGGTGGCTGGGTTAAAAGTGAATGAGGGAACGTCGTGTCCCTCGGTGCCACCAGAGGGAGCTATGCCCCCGTCTGAGAAAGAGAATGCTTTAGCTAGTTTGACGTTTAGAGATTCATTGTTTTGTGGAGTCGCTCCTCTCGGGACTCATTTGTCAGCTGAGATCAAGGACAAGATTTGGAGGAATGAATTTGTGGATATTTGGTCCTTGGTCTCGGTGGAGCAGGTGACTGTCGACAAGGAGCGGGGTTTTGAGAGAGGTTCAGATAGGAAAGCGAAAGTAGCGAAAACATTTGGCAACTGGGTACAGTGTTACGCTACACTGGCTCATGTTATTTGCCAACGCTATCCTGGGAAAGGGGCCGAGTTGTTTGTCTATTTTGACACAATTTTCAGCGCCCACAGGCTGCACGGTGGTGCGGCCTGGTGGCGATATGATGAAGAATTTCAGCGTCGTTTGGCTTTGTCGCCTGATATTAGTTGGGCGACGAAGGCAACGGACGTGTGGTTGCAGCTTATCTTAGCGCAAGGGAGCAGGCAACAACGCCCCTTTCCCAGTGCGGCCGCAGTGCCGGGCCCCGCCCCTGGAGTTGCGGCCGCTAGGCCCACGGGTGCCTGTTGGCTCTACAACGAGGGCCACTGTCGTTTCTTTGCCACGTGCAAATTCCGACATGAATGCTCCATCTGTGGGGGCGCTCATGCGGCGCTCCGGTGTTTCCGGAGAGGTAAGCAGCCGGTTAAGGCACCTCCTTCCGGCGCAGCGGAGAACGCCGGTGAACGTGCTCGAGATGGGCCCATGGTTAGAGCGGTACCACAGGAGGCGGGAAGCAGAGGTGCTCACTAGCGGGTTTTCGTTTGGTTTTGAGATTCCTTTTGAATATTCTGCGGCATTGTCATTGGCTGACAATTTGAAGTCGATCAATGAGAATGTGGGCATTGCGCGGCTAAAATTGGCAAAAGAAGTGGAATTAGGGAGAATGGCAGGTCCATTCAGCGAGCCGCCGTATACGAATCTGCGAGTTTCCCCCCTTGGTTTAGTTCCAAAGAAGGAACGAGGAAAGTTTAGGCTGATTCATCACCTTTCCTTTCCTCGCGGTGGTTCTGTTAACGACGGTATTTCTAGGGCGGAGGCGGCGGTTTCGTATACGTCTTTCGATGTTGCAGTAAGGCTGGTACAGGCGGCTGGACAGGGGGCGTTGTTAGCTAAATCTGATATTGAAGCGGCCTTTCGTTTGCTGCCGGTTCATCCGGAGTGTTTTCACCTGTTGGGTTGTTGTTTAGATAAAGGGTTTTACGTGGATATGTGCCTTCCCATGGGTTGTTCAATATCATGCAGTTACTTTGAGATGTTTGCATCATTTTTAGAATGGGTAGTTCGTTTGGAGTCTGGTTGTGATTCGGTCATTCATTATCTGGATGATTTTCTTTTTGTAGGCCCGGGGGGCTCTGGGTTGTGCAGCACGTTGCTGAGAGTGTTTCGACAGGTGATGTCGCGTTTCGGTGTACCTATTTCCGAGGATAAGACGGAAGGTCCTGTAACTGTTTTGTCATTTTTGGGTATCGAAATAGATAGCGAGCGGATGATTTTTCGCTTGCCCGATGATAAATTGGCAAGGCTAGTGACGCAAGTTGACCAGGTCATGGGGTCGAAAAAAGTGACGTTAAAACAGTTACAGTCGTTAATGGGATTGCTGGTGTTTGCTTGTCGTATAATTCCAATGGGTCGTGTTTTCTCTAGGCGTTTGTCTTTAGCCACTAGAGGTATCTCGAAGCCAAATCATTTTATCCGGGTAACCTCTTGGATGAAGAAGGATTTGTTTGTCTGGCATTCTTTTTTGAGTTCGTTTAATGGGAGGTCGGTGTGTCAGGACGCTGAGTTGTCTAATGTAGACTTGGAATTGTTTACGGATGCAGCCAGAAGTGATGGTTTTGGAGCAATTTTGGGCCAAAGTTGGTGTAGATCCCCTTGGCCCTTGCATTGGAGTGATTTGGGAGTTTTACGTAATTTGACGCTATTGGAATTGTTTCCTATTATAGTTGCAATAGAGTTGTGGGGTAGCGTGATGGTGAATAAGAGGATTGTATTTTGGACAGACAACATGGCGGTGGTGCATGCGGTGAACGGGTTGTCGTCTAGTTCATTGCCGGTATTAGCTTTATTAAGACGGTTGGTTTTGAAGTGTTTGCGTTTGAATGTGTGGTTTCGTGCGAAACATGTTCCGGGTGTCCGTAATGTGATGGCTGATGCTTTGTCTCGTTCACAGATGTCCCGGTTTCGGGAATTGCACCCGGCAGCTTTGGCAGAAGGGGTGTCCCCCCCCCTTCACTTATGGGCCCTGGTCGAGGACAACTTATGAGGCTGTTGAGGGGTTCGGTGGTACCGGCGACTTGGAAGAGTCATTGCAGAGCGTGGGATCGGTGGTTGGAGATTGCGGGGAATAACTTCCCATCACAGGATGGGTGTCACCTGGACGTCATGTTAGCAAGTTTGGTACAAATACGTCAGGAAGGGGGTAGTGCGGCCACAGCAAGCAAGTTTTTAGCAGGGGTGGCCTTTACGTTAAAATTGTGGGGATGCAAAGATGTTACAAAAGAATTTGTAGTTCGGCAGTCTTTAAAAGGGTGGAAAAAAGAGGCGTGTTCCAGGGACACGAGGCGGCCAGTATCTTTTTCGCTTTTGCGTCGGCTTCTAGCCGTTTTATGTTTTGTGTGTCGGGATGAATATGAAGTGTCCTTGTTCGGCGCGGCGTTTTCTTTGGCTTTCTTTGCCGCATTACGGGTTAGTGAGCTGGTTCCGCACAGCGTAAGTGCAAGCGGTGGTCTTCTCGGATCGGATGTAGTAACGTTGGGAGATTCTCTCAGGGTCTGTGTGCGGCGGTCAAAGACTGATATGGTAGGGAGGGGGGCTTGGCTGTCGATTGGGAGGATTGGGGGGCAGTATTGCCCGGTAAAATGGGTCCAGGAATTCGTGTTGGTCCGAGTGCCCGGGGCTCAATTCTTGATCCATCAGGATGGATCCGCAATGTCGCGTTTTCAATTTGAGGCGATTTTTAAGGCCGGTTTGAAGTACCTAGGTTTGCCACCGGGCGAGTTTGGTACACATTCGTTTAGGATAGGGGCGGCAACTGAGGCGGATTCCTTGGACTTGGATTCAGCGGCTATCATGAGTCTGGGTAGATGGCGTTCTAATAGCTATAAGTCATATGTGCGACCTGATTTGGTTTTAAAGAGTGTGTAAGCTGGAAGTTTTCATAGTAAAAAATGTCGCCCCCTTCCCCCCTTCCCCCCACCCCCCCCACCCCTGTTTTCCTTCCTTGTTTTATATGGAGTGTTATGTTAATCCTGCCTGTATCTTCATTTGACCGGAATGTAGCTTAATTTCTTTGTTAGGGTCGCGGCGCCCCCAAGTGTGGATCTTGGGGCATTCGTATGTGCATTGGGCAGCGGTTCGAGCGGGTCGAAGGCCATTAGGTCCGAATTTGGGCCTCTCACAGGCCGACGTCCATTGGAGAGGTGTCCAGGGATTACGGTGGGTGCAGTTACTGCCAGAAGTAGTGGCAGTTACAAGGCACACGTACGGACCTGTTGTCCTGATCATACATGCGGGTGGAAATGATATCGGCCAAGTGAAAATGGCTGAGTTATTGTCATTTATACGGACTGATTTGGCGCGTTTTCAGGATCTGTTCGCACGTTGCGTGGTAGTTTGGTCCGAAATAGTGGCGCGCACGGTGTGGCGAGGAGCGAGGAACATGGCAGCGTTGGAGAGAGTGCACAGGCTAATTAATGTGCGGGTGTCGCGGTTCATTCGCTCTATAGGGGGGATCGGGTTGCGACACCAATCCCTGGAGGGGGATAATGCAGATTTGCTGGCGCCGGATGGAGTGCATCTGAATGATATCGGGCTCGATATCTTTTTATTGGATCTCTTGGATGGTGCCGAGAGAGGGTTGGCGTTGCTTGGTGGGGGTGGTCGGGGGACTGAGTAGGTTTCTCAGTTCCCCCTTCTTGGCGGAAAGTACGGCAGATGAAGACGGAGGTAGCACCCTACATGCCTGATGGAGACAGGGAGCATCGGCATTTCAGGAGGAGAGAAAAATAAATATATATATATGTCTTCATGCCGATGTTTGTAAATAAGAATAAAGCTGTGGCCACTTCCACATTTCCATAAAGAAGGTGTTGGTGTGTTAATTCAAAGAAGGATGGTTAAGGTCCTGGGCAGGTAAAGTGGATAATGGGTCCTTGCAGTCTTGCAGACACTGAAGCGCCTAGGGAGAGTGTCAGGGACTGCAAGGGGTTAAGAAAGGATGGAACGGTTTAAAATAATGCCCATTACCAGGATTGGTCAACAAGGGGTAAGAGGGGCGTGGTTAAGAAGATATAAGGCAGGGGTTTGGAGCAGGAAGCCCTCTTACCTTCAAGCTGCAGTGGAAGAAACACCCGCCCTCCCTCCCCTGGTGGTTTTGGTTTTGTTTTGGAAAATTTTTCTACGGTTATATATTCTTGTTCTGGCGTTTTTCTGGTTTTTTCGTAGATGTCACAGCTGGCGGAAAGTACGGCAGATGAAGACGGAGGTAGCACCCTACATGCCTGATGGAGACAGGGAGCATCGGCATTTCAGGAGGAGAGAAAAATAAATATATATATATGTCTTCATGCCGATGTTTGTAAATAAGAATAAAGCTGTGGCCACTTCCACATTTCCATAAAGAAGGTGTTGGTGTGTTAATTCAAAGAAGGATGGTTAAGGTCCTTGGCAGGTAAAGTGGATAATGGGTCCTTGCAGTCTTACCAGAGAAACGCAACTCAATATCTATTGCCCAGATTCTGCAGTTTTTAGAAATACCCCACATGTGGCCCTAGTGCACTTATTGACTGAAGCACCGGCCTCAGAAACAAAGGAACACCTAGAGGATTTTGGGGCCTCCTTTTTTGTTAGAAAATATTTTAGGCACCATGTCGGGTCTGAAAGGCTCTTGCGGCGCCAAAACAGTGGAAATCCCCCAAAAGTGACCCCATTTCAGAAACTATACCCCTTGAGGAAATCTAGGTGTATAGTGAGCATTTTGACCCCGCAGGTTTTTTGGAGAAATTATTGGAACTAGGCCGTGAAAATGAAAATCTACATTCTTTCAAAGAAAATGTAGGTTTAGCTAATTTTTTCTAATTTCCACAAGGACTAAAAAGAGAAAATGCACCACTACATTTGTAAAGCAATTTCTCCAGAGTAAAACAATACCCCACATGTGGTAATAAATGGCTGTTTGGACACACGGCAGGGCTTAGAAGGGAAAGAGCGCCATTCGGCTTTTGCAGCTCAAATTTAGCAGGAATGGTTTGCGGAGACCACGTCGCATTTGCAAAGCCCCTAAGGGACCAAAACAGTGAAAACACCAAAAAAGTGACTCCATTTAGGAAACTACACCCCTTGAAGAATCCATCTAGCGGTGTAGTGAGCATTTTGAACCCACAGGGGTTTCATAGATTTTATTAGAATTGGGCAGTGAAAATTAAAAAAAATCCTTTTTCTTCAATAAGACGTAGTTTTAGCTGAAAATGTTTCATTTTCTCAACAAATAAATGAAAAAAAGCACAACAACACTTGTAAAGCAACTTCTCCTGTGTATGGCAATACCACATATGTGGTCATAAACGGCTGTTTGGGCACAGAGTAGGGCTCAGAAGGGAAGGAGCGCCATTTGGCTTTTGGAGTACAGATTTTGCTGGATTGGTTTCTGGGCGCTATGTCGCATTTGCAAAGTCCCGTTGGGACCAAAACAGTGGATCCCCCCCAGAAGTGACCCCATTTTGGAAACTACACCCCTCAAGGTATTCACTTAGGGGTGTATTGAGCATATTAACACCACAGGTGATTGGCAGAAATTGGTATGCACTCGATGTTGCAGACTGAAAATGGGATTTTTTTCTATAGATATGCCAATATGTGGCGCCCAGCTTGTGCCACTGGAGACACACACCCCAAAAATGGTTAAAAGGGTTCTCCCGGGTATAGCGATGCCATATATGTGGAAGTAAACTGCTGTTTGGGCACACTGTAGGGTTCAGAAGGGAGGTAGCGCCATTTGGCTTTTGGAGCGTGGATTTTGCTTGTAGTAGTTTTGTATTGAGTCTTACTGGTGTTTCCGTTTATAATGTGCGGGTACATGTAAGCCGGGCGGAGTATATAAGGGGCATAGTCAGGTGGTATAATAATAGGGTAAACAAAAACAATAAAATAATCCATAGATGTGTGTTACGCTGTGACACAATCCTTTCTGCACAGGCCGGTGTCGCACTGATATATGGCGTCCTTTCTTATGCCCCTTTTGGTCCACACTCGGCACCTTTGCAGTTTGAGGAATTTTGCTGAGAAGTGTTGTCCTGGTATAATACGGGCACCGTCGCTTCCAGCAGATATGTTTGGACCCTCCCCTTCCTGGTTCCCTAATTTTAGGGGCCTTGATAATTCGCCACGTGAAACAGAAGAAATGTTCCCCTCGGGTCGGCACAACTGCATATTTTTATTTCCTTATTGGAGCCTTAACTAATTTTATTTTTTCATAGACATAGTGGTATGAGGGCTGTTTTTTTTGCGGGACGAGCTGTAGTTTTTATTGGTACCATTTTGGGGTACATGCGACTTTTTGATCACTTGTTATCCTTTTTTATTGGGAGGCAAGGTGACCAAAAAACAGCAATTCTGACATACTTTTTTAATTCTTTTTATACAGCGTTCACCAATCGTTATAAGTTACATGTTACCTTTATTCTGCGGGTCAGTCCGATTCCGACGATACATAATTTATAGCACTTTTTTTATGTTTTACAACTTTTTGCACAATAAAATAACTTATGTAAAGAGAATGGATTTTTTTCTGTCGCCATGTTGTAAGAGTCATAAAGTTTTAATTTTTCCGTAGACGGAGCTGTATGAGGGCTTATTTTTAGCGAGACGAGTTATAGTTTTTATAGGTACCATTTTTGGATACATGCGACTTTTTGATCACTTTTTATTTCAATTTTTGGAAGACAAAGTGACCAAAAAATAGCAATTATGTCAGTATTTTTTAGTTTTTTTTTTACGGCGTTCACTGTGCGGAATAAATAACATAATATTTTTATAGTTTAGGTCGTTACGGTCGCAGCGATACCAAATATGTATGACTATTA
Source organism: Rhinoderma darwinii (assembly GCF_050947455.1). Classification (NCBI taxonomy): domain Eukaryota; kingdom Metazoa; phylum Chordata; class Amphibia; order Anura; family Rhinodermatidae; genus Rhinoderma; species Rhinoderma darwinii. The sequence goes on from NC_134689.1 coordinate 326,376,893, forward strand.
TTTTTTTCAATAATAAATGACTTGATAAAGGAAAAAGGGCGATTGTGTTTTGTGTTATTATTTGAAACTTTTATTGTATTTTTACAACTTTTATTTTTACTTTTTTTACACTTTTCTTTAGTCCCACTAGGGAACTTGAAGGTCCAACTGTTTGTTTGATGTTCTAATACATTGCACTACCCATGTAGTGCAATGTATTAGAACTGTCAGTTGTTCACTGACAGCAAGCCGATCAGGCTCCGCCTCCGGGCGGGGCGTAATCGGCTAACGTAATGGCAGATAGGAAGCCTTTGTTAGGCTTCCGGTTGCCATAGCAATCGTCCCCCCCGCCGCCCGCAACAAATGGCCCCCGCAATCGCGTAGCGGGGTGCCGATGTTGCTATAACAACTTAAATGCGGCGGTCACTATTGACTGCCGCAATTAAGGGGTTAATCGGTTCGGATCACCGCTGTGATCCAACCCGATGTTTTCATTCAGTACTAAGGCTGCTAGTAGCAGCCTGTACTGGGAGATGCCGGGCTGCGGGGAGCGTCTGTGTGCTCTGTTAGGAGCACACGTGGATTAACGGGCTGCAGGCACAACGACCAGCTTTGTAGCCCGTTAATCTACGTGGGGTGGTCGTAAAGGGGTTAATAAAGTAATACCTGGAAGAAGGTAAATAACGCATCTCGTACCTTTTCTTCCAGCAGCTTCTTTTCTCAGCTTCCGCAGTTTCTCCAAAGACATCCAGCATTTTTTTCACATCATTTTGCTTCTTCCTCACCTCCCCAAGCACACGGTCAGCGGTAGCTTTAAGCTCTCGCTCCTGTAAAAGGCCAGAACATGATTAAGACACTAAAATCAATTGTGGGAAGTTTGAAGGAACATTCCAGTGAACATGAGCGGTAGATTTTCCTGTCAGTAAAAGGGAATGTTCACAAGCACTATTTACGGATGTAATTCAGGCGTTTTTTGCTGGAATTACGGCCGAAAATACTGCTAGAAAGCGTCGGCAAACATCTGCCCATTCATTTGAATGGGTTTTACGATGTTCTGTGCCGACGGTCATTTTTTTTTACGTGCCGCTGTCAAAAGACGGCGCGTAAAAAAGACGCCCGCGTCAAAGAAGTGCCCGTCACTTCTTGGGACGTAATTGGAGCCGTTTTCCATTGAGACCATAGAAAAACAGCTCCAATTACGTCCGTAATGGAGGCTGCGAAAAACGCCTGCACATGCCATTACGTCTGAAATTCAAGAGCGGTTTTCTCCTGAAAACAGCTCCGTAATTTCAGCCGTAACGGACGTGCACGTGTGAACATACTCTAATACATGCGCCACTTGTGGAAAGAGAAAAGGGACCATAGTAACGCGCAAAGGTGCATATTGACCACTCTCTTCTTCCATAGAATACATGCAATGTGAATGGGCTTGTAAAGGGTAGCAATTTGAGGGATAGATACGTATTAGGGTATTGCGTAACATACAATTCCCTAATAGACAAACTTAGAAAACATCCCAAAACAGGAAAATATCCTCAAACTGTTCCTGGTTTATGTAAATGAAAATAAAATTCTGTGGCTTCAGCTGTGATAGAAAAAAACCCTGTTTCCAGTAACGGTCCATTTACATGTTGCGGTTGAGGTGTGGTAAGAACTGCATAAAAACTGATACATTTTGCTTTGCGGTTGATGAAAAAAAGTGTAAGCACATAAAAAAAAAATACAAACCACAGTAGAAAAGCATGCGTTTTTTTTCTCTCAACGCAGTTCAAACCGCACCTCAATGTCTGAAGGGGCCCTAAACCAGATACTGAAACGGTTCGTATTTTTAGTTCATTCACATCTGCGTCGGAGGTTCAGTTAGGGGCCTCCGTCGAACATCTGGCAGATTACCGGAAACAATAGTGCAGCATGCTGCGCTATTTCCTCCAGTAAAACCACGGACACCCAAACGGAACCCATTAAAGTCAATGGGTTTCGTCAGCCGATAGTATCCGTGGTGCAACAGAACCGTCACTTTCGGTTTTCCCTCTGACGGAGCAGAACAACAGAAACCCACAATGCAGGTGTGTACATAGCCTTAGGCCATGCTCACATCGGTGTCCGAGGCTCCGTTAGAAGCCGGTCACAGATTCCATTGTTTCTGCCTGACAAAAAAGCGCAGCAAAAGCGACAGACACAATGACGGCACTCCCACAGAACCTATTAAAAGTAATGGGTTCCACCGGGAGCCATGTGTGTCCGGCATGCGACAGATCCAGCGATTCTGTTTTTCTGTTCCCATCAAGAAACAGACTAATGGAAAATCTAGCGCAGATGTAAACAGAGCCTTAGCAAGAGATTGACACTCACCCGTTTCTTCTCCTCTACCTTCTGGATACACTGCATTCTCCACAAGTCAATGCCGGCCTCCCTCTCTGCAGAACGCTCTGTTGCTGCCTTTTCTTCCTCCTCTTCTGCTATTCTCCTGCGCTGCCAGCAAAGCCTTTTCCTGCGCACTCCATCCAGTTTCCTCTTTATACCCTGGATATATCCAGGCTTCTCCAGCTCCTTCATTCTTCTCTCTAGATCTACCCGTACATCAGCTGCATTTTTATAATCACATGCCCATGGTTCTCCTTCCTTGTTACTGTCTTCCAAAGCCTGGCACAAGGAATCTAGTTGTGACACCAATCGAAGGGCACCATATATCAGCCCACGTGCATCTGCTATCGAGTAGGCCTGAACTGCATCAGTCTTGGAAGGAGGTTTCTTTCTTCGACATGATAAAAAGCTGGAAAGCCACTGCACAAAGACCTCTTTATCTGCAGGCCCACCTTTATCTATATCAGATTTCCTATCTAAATGCGTGAAGTGGTCCTCAATGTGAGTGGTGGGAGTAGGCTGGGAAAAAAATGAGCTACCATGATGCAGCAACAAGTTTGGGTCTCCTCGTCCATCTGGCACTTCATTATGAAGAAAAGGAGAATCAACTTCAAAATATCTACCACCAGACATTCTCGTAGGCATAATAGGATCCAGATCTGGTCTTCTATCTTGGTGTATGATAGACTGCTGCTGGCTGAGAAGATAGTGTGGATGATTTCCCAGTCTCTGGAGCCTGGGGACCTCCAAATCACCCTCATGAGATCCGCTAAAAACAGGACCTACCGGTGAGTGGAGAGCATATGAAGGATTGGAGAGACTTCCATGAAGAGGAGGTAAATGATAGTGGCCTTGTTGTGGGTCATTAATATAAGGAGTGTTTTGTGTGTGTGCGGGCTGTAATTGTGGGGAGTATTGCTGGAGGACTGGAGATGGTGACCTGTAGCTGAACGTCTCAGGCACTGCTGGGGTGTTCAGATTATATATCCCGGCCTGGGAATCTGCACAAGACATACCACGTTGGGCCCCTTCATCTAGGTATGTGTGTTGCAGATTACTTCTGTTGTGGGGGAAGTCATGATGGAAACCTGCAGGCTGGGGGCCACTAAGAGGACCACTTGATCGGGAATCACATTGCTTTGCCATACCAGAGTACGGAGATATTGCTGGATTAGAACATGTAGAACTGCTCGGACCACCGTGATGGAATAAGTCGGTCTGATAAGCGCCATGCTCAGTCCTAGGCGGTGGCCTTTCTGAGTACATAGCGTCACTGGATATATGTTGGACCCCTTCACGGTCCTGTATACTAGACTGTCGCTCTCCTGACTGGTAGTATATATTTTTGTGGACCCCTTCACGGTCCTGTATACTAGACTGTCGCTCTCCTGACTGGTAGTATATATTTTCGTGGCTGTTTCGCCGCTGAGCCACGTCTTGACTTTCTCCTCTGTGGTCAGATACATTCACTCGAGAACTTCCCTGATGAGACATAGCAGAGGTCTCAGCTCTATCACCAGGTCTCATTTGATGGGGTCTCCCTTGGAAGGCGGCCTCTGGAGTCTGAGCATGAAGCGACTGTGGAGTGGCATTATATTGTATCGCACCCTGTAGTAGCTCGGGTGCCCTTTGCTATGAAGTGTCTGGGAAGGAGCCATCGTTCCGTATAATGGCTGGCTGCATAGGACCATGGTGAGGTATGCCAGGCCTCGTACCTCCATGTGGGAATAGTTGTGGCCGCAGAGGTCCATGCTGCGATATACCCCGGGGACTTCCACGTTGTTGCTGCTCATGACCGTGATACCCATGCTGTGTAAAATCTAAGTGTGGCCCTCCCTCTGCTCGGACCAATCCTGTGGCAAAAAACCAGGCCGCCCGACTTCATGAGGTGACCTAGTCTCCCAGCGTCCTGTCAGCACTGCGCCGCCGTCCGGATAGAATACACGGGGGAGCGCCCCTCTATGCTGCGGCACCTCATGACTGAACCTCGGTTGTAGCGGCAGCGGGTGGTTAGCAAAGCTCGGTCTATCTCGCGTCCCATTTTCTGCCGGCCGCTGCCTACTCTCCATGACAACAAGGAAGATAGCGAAACCAAGTACATCCGAAGCCTTAAGGGGATTTGCAATAGCGACACCTTCCGGATAGGAGGAAACATCACCAGCGGCTCGTGCTACTGCGAGCGAATAGCGATGCATTGTGTGATTACCAGTGTTGCATTCCCGGTGACTCTACTGTAATCTTAAAATGTGCTTTACCTGCTTCATACTGCATAATATTAACTCACTTTTATTCCTTATTTTAGTCAACGTGGGTGAAAGAACAGGTAGCATCAATACCAGGCCTGGTGCACATCCTGAACTAAGACCGATCTTACTTCTAGGGGAGAATATTTCAATACATTGATGCAGTGGCGGATTATCATATGGGCGGTTCCGGCGGCCGCCCGGGGCCCACGGCTCCCATGGCCGCCCGGATCCCATGGCCCCCCTGAACCGCACATAATTTTAAAAAAGCTACATTGCAGCGCGCTAGCGCCGCTAATGGGGAGAAGGGGCGGCTGAGAGGGAATAAGGCCGCACCGTCCGCCCTGCTGCCTTTATGAGGGGGCGGCGGCGCAACTGAAACCAGCCGCCGCCATCCCGTCCTGCACTAATTCTACCTGTGTCTATAGAACGCAGGTACAATTACATGCATATTAATTGAATGGCCGGGTACGTTCCGTGCCCGACCATTCAGCACCTTACAATGACCCTTATTGGCAGGGCAGAATGAGATGTCCCACCAATCAGCGCCTTTTAACTTGTTGAAAGGCGCTGATGGGCGTGGGAAGTCATTCTGCCCTGCCAATCTGCGCCTTTTAATGACACAAGCGGCGCGATGGCGTCGCTCAGCCCCAGCAGACCTGCTCAGAAGAGAGCAGGCATGCATTGACACAGGACGGTGTGGGAACGGGATTGTTCGGGTACTAATCAGTCTCAACCGGCAGGGATAATACGCTGAGTTCGTACGAAAGGAATCACACCACACAGAGTCTGGTACAAAGCTCCTTACTCAGTGTCAGGAGAGGCGTCACTGCTTTATTACACACATTTGTTCTATATCTCCTTTCTCCTGGGGGTGGGTACATGTTATCACACTTTTATAAAAGCACGTATCACTATAAGCCTCTTGTTACTTGTGTCATCCTTGGATAGGTTCACCCTTATCTGGTCCTTTAGATATGTCTTCATAGTTCATAGTTCGTTCATACCAGGAAGTGACTTGTTATTGTTTTAGGGCGTAGTCCCTGTTCAGGGGCCATCTTGCCACGTATACTTATCTAATCCTACTATTGCTTCATCACAATTATGTACACAACTCCTAAGTCTATATTTTATTAAAGAAAGAAAATTATTATAAACATTAACTTCTGTCCACTCCATCCTTCACAGTCCCCCCTTTTATCATTATTTTCTTCATTTCTTAACCTAAGTGTGTCCGTGCTCTGGGAAAGGGGAGTAAAAGGATTTTTTCACCAGTTTGAGACGAGCCTCCCCTATTAGGAGACCCCCCTTTGTAGCTGGACTTAAAGAGTCGGTGCACACCCTACACTATCTATTCATCTTCAGAACAATAGTCTCGATAAAGGGTGGTTGTTTTCATGGATGGAGTTGGTAAAAGTCCTTCAATTTCTGAAGAAAACATAAAAGTGGGAGTTACTTCAGTTATAGTTTTAGTCATTAATTTCTTTATACATGGTAATACACAACAAGCAATAACTGCGAAAAGCACTAGAAAAATTAAGATTACAATCCCAATTTGGGCCAGAATTTTCTGCCATCCGGTTAACCATGAGAAATACTGATCCCATGGGTCTGTGAAACCTGAATTTCGTTTTAATTCCTCGGATAAAGAAACAATCTGTTTGATTGCCATGGTTACTTTGCCGTTTGGTCCTGTGTTATCTGGAATAAAAGTACAACAGGTAGTACCTATCATGGCACAAACGCCTCCTTTTTCTGCTAGTATCATATCAAGGGCCATACGGTTCTGGAAAGTCATAGTAGATGTGGGTCCTAACTGGTCAGCTAGACCTTGTAAAGCGTCCCTAGTATAGTTAACAAACCGTTGCTGGTTGTAATAGATATAATTTATCCAATCTACATTTTTGTTAACTGTGATCATAGGGATTAATGATTCAAATCCAGCTGCTACTTGATCCCGGGCCTTGAATTCATCTGGGACCCTCCTTGGGACTCCTATAGCATCTATATACACATGGGGGTCAAAACTTCCTTTCAGATCTCTTTTTTCCCTTGTTAATATGTGACTATTTTGAGAGGTGGTCTCTTGGGTCTCAGAGAGTATATGAAAAGGCATGATCGCTTTCGCCAGGGTGCATTCTCCCTTCCAGTTCCCTCCGATCCGAGTTCTAATTTTCATGTCCCCACAGATCCAATATATATCCCCTAATGACTGGACCTGGTTCTGAAGGAGGCTTCCATTTATTGAGCTATACGTCCCACACCACTGGTTACTAAAGTTTCCTACAAATCTCCCTTCTCCCTCATAATTTACATAACAGGTGTAGTTCCCGGGGTATATAGTAAGTCCCTCTCGATTCTTGGGGGTCTCAGTTATGATAGGATATTCTTTCTTCCAATTTTCACACTCATTTTGTTCAGTAGTAGTATTGGTGAATAAACTAAAAAAACATGGCTGAATTTGTTTTGGGATTTCTAAGGGTACCATACCTAAATGGGGTCTAGCCCCAGCACAAACATAGCAATTACTTTTGTTTACTTTAGTGGCGGAATATTTCATCCATTCCAACCATAGATTTGTATCCCCAAATCCAGTTTCTATAGCCATAGTGTCTTCGAATCCTGGGTTCGCGATTGCAACTATTTGTGAGATGGTTCGGATCCTAGGGGCAACGGGGTTTGGCTGTTCAATAATCAATTTTTCCCATTCTGTGGAATTTACCATATCCATAATTCTAAATGGACCCTCAGGTCCCACATAGCCGGGATTTCCTATATAAGACGACAGCCAATACTGTCCCCCATCTGTGTGTTTGGGATTTTCTATAGTTAGAATCAGTGGATTACAGCTACCTACATTTTGACACTGGCTACGAAATGGGGTCTTAGTAAGAGTCATCCTAGTTATTAGAGATTTTCCGCTATCATCCTTTTTGTTTAAAGCGCTAGGGGGTTGATATCCCCAATCTCTTCCAGTGTTCCATCCCACGGAGCCCCAGTATTTACCCTGAGTTCCCCAATTATCATCCGTAACACATATATATTGATCTCCTTCTCCTATGGTTTTGATCCAGTGTCTTCCCCAATCATAGTTCAACCCGTGTTCCCACTGTCTATGGTTACAGTCTATTATTTGACAATAATCGAATGTGTAAGTGGCTACATGGGTGTTGCTTGAATTAAACCAGAGGACAGTCATATCGTCGATCTTAGTGACCGCTACCTGTCCGGTTACTACCCATGCTTTACCACACAAAAGGATATACTGGATCATTTCGGAACTTCCACTCGTTTGCAATGGGAAGCGTGAATCCAAGTAGGGCGACCCTCAACTTTCACAGCGGTAGGGGTGGTCAGTATGACTTGGTATGGGCCCTCGAATCGTGATTCTAGAGATCCTCGGACATGCTTCTTGACTACCACAAATTCTCCAGGTTTAATGTCGTGGGTGGTAGTATCTGCTTCCGGATCTGGAAAAGAGGAGTATACTGCAGAATGTGTTATTGTCAGTTCCTTACATAATGCAATTACAAAGTTCACTAGATTGTCATTTCCCATGCTAAGCTGCTGGGGGTAGTAGTGGCCTAACCTTGGGGGACCACCAAATAGTATTTCATAAGGCGTCAATCCTGTAGGGGCTTTAGGAGTGTTCCTAACCGAGTATAATGCTATAGGTAATAGTTCTGGCCATGCCATGTTCAGTTCTTGGCTGGCTTTCAAAAGTTTGTTTTTTAGGGTACCATTAAGTCTTTCTACTTTCCCGCTACTTTGAGGATGGTATGGAGTATGTAGTCCTAGATCAGCCCCAACTAATTTCCAAATTGCCGATGTGATATCTGCAGTAAAGGCTGGTCCTTGATCGCTTTCTATTACTTCTGGAATTCCGAATCTGCATATTACTTCCTTCATGAGTTTCTTTGCAGTAGTCCTGGCTGTCATATTAGTGACCGGGTAAGCCTCGGGCCATCCTGAAAACATATCGATTACCACTAGTAGATATTCGTATTTGCCACTTTTAGGCAGTTGTGTGGGATCTATTTGAATTCTTTGAAACGGATAGGATGTCCTGGCGAGGTGTTTTGCAGGAGTGGTCATAGTCCTTCCAGGGTTGCATCGATTGCAGATTATGCATGTCCGGCAATACTGGGTGACAGGGGTGGATATTCCTGGGGCCAGGTATAGTTTGTTGATTGCCGTTACCATCTGGTTTTTCCCTCGGTGGGTAGGACCGTGTGCCCACTGTACAATTGCTGGGTACAGGGCTCTCGGGAGGGCAACTCGTTTGTCCTTTCTCCATATTCCTTGTTTATCCACACTTGCTCCTTCCGTCTGCCATTGCTGTCTGTCCTCAGGGGTACTATTGTTCTGGAAGATGGTAACTTGGTTGATGGCGTCGGTCCCTTCCACATTTGGTATCTGTTCTCTGGCCCGCGACCTAGTCATAATCTGAAGGTAGCTTGTTTGATCCGGACTCCCTTCTGACTCTTTTCCGTAAGTTGCTGCCCATTTTGCCGTCTCGTCTGCCAGCTTATTTCCTTGTGCTTCTTCTGTTTGGGCTTTTCCATGGGCTTTGGTCTTGAGTATGGCCACTTTTTCTGGACGAGTCAAGGCTTCAAGTAATTCCGCCACAGCTTGCGCATGCCTGATTGGGGTACCAGCAGCTGTTGCAAAACCTCTGATTGCCCAGATCTGTCCAAAGTCGTGAGCCACACCGAAGGCGTATCTGGAATCCGTATATATGTTAGCTGTGTGGTTGGCCGCTTCGTGGCATGCCTCTGTGAGGGCTTTTAATTCAGCTTCTTGTGCAGATTTGTGGGGTGGCATCCGGCCTGCTCGGATGGTTTCGTGCAGTGATACCACAGCGTATCCAGTGTGGAATTTACCTTGTTCATCAGCATAACGTGATCCATCAGTGAAAAGAATGAGGTCCGTCTTGATTACGGAGGTGGCTGCACCCGTGTCTACTAGAAAAGGAAGCTCATGGCCGTCTACAGTGAGATAGACGGAGGAAATGGGTCCAATACGGGGGTTGGTTAGGGCCATGAGTTCTGCGGGCTTGCCTTTATCCTATGGTCTGTCTGGCTGTAGTGGTGGATGCCTATCTGGTCCGTTAAAGGTTGGAGGTGGACGAGGATACCTAGGTGGTGGGGGATGGTTGCGGCTTGTGTCTTGAGTTTCTCTAGGAGAACGGCATTGGCTACGGAAATGTCCTGGTCGCCCACAATTGTAACAAACGATATCATCCCGTCTTCGGGGTGAGGGGCGATGTTCCTGCAAATATGGGTAATTCTGTAATGATGGGCGAGGAAATTGTGGTGGTGGATGAGTATACATAGGGGTAGGTACTGACGAAAAGGGATGGGGACCGATGTCCGCAAGCATAAGGGGTCCGGGCTTGGGTGTCGGGTGTTGCAAGGAAGCTTGTAGTTGTCTATCTATAGCCTTGGCAATGAGAAGAACTTGACGGGGTTCCATGTCGGGGTATTCTGGGCGGGTGGTGCAAAGTTTGGTTTTTACAGGATCTCTGAGTCCTGTAACGAAGGATGATATGAGAAGCGTCTTCTGTACTTTCTTCTGCATGTCATATCCTTGGTCTTGAAACAGCATTTGGATACGTGTAAAAAACTTCTCGACAGATTCTTTCTCTTCCTGAGTGCAATCGGATATATTGGTGGTAGAGTCCCCAATTCTGTCCTGCGCCCAGGCTTTTATTTGGCGGGTGAATTCAACACCGGAGTGGTACGTACAGTCGTCACCTACTCTATCGGTGTCTAGAGCGGAGCTAATGATTGGCCAGAACCTATCCCTGGCTTTAATACTGGATACGTGTAGCAAATCTTTCCAAGTGGGGGAATAAGTTTGCTGCACTTGGCGTAGCTTTCGGTAAAATCCCATAGGATTTTTCTCTGGGTCTTCTAGGATTGCACATATGCTTTGGACTTGGGGTGGGGTGAACGGGGCATAGGTCGTTGGGGGTAGGTGATTGAGAAGGGGGACCGGGGATGCTCGGGTCAAGACACCAGGTTTAGGACATTCGGGGGAGGTAGGTTCGTGGGCTAGAACTGGAGTATCACAGGGATTAGAAGGAGGGTCTACGGGTAGAGATGGCGAAAATGGGGATTTAAGGGCAGTTACTGCGGCCGCTATCGCTGAGGGGTCAGTACTAACGATTCGGATTTCTTGAATGGAGCGCACGGGGGCGTGTTCTTTTATTGTGGTGATTATAGTCTCGGCACACTGATAGAGGGGAAATCCAAATATTCCTGCACCAAGGAGGGGCCGGGCCAGCGTAGTGAAAACTTTATTTTCAACAAGGTCAAGCACTGAACAGACTCTTTGTTTTAACAAGGCTACACATTCGGAGTGTTTAGCAGGGTTGTACAGGGGCCCTACTGCATGAATAATAACTTTACAGGGGAGAAGGCCCGGACCCGTGAGGACAGCGTGTCCTGTTGGGAGTGGCCCTAAAAGCTGGACAATGTCATCACAATCGGATTGAATGGAAGCACCGCCATGTTCGATGATGGCTCTTGCCAATCCACCCCTATGTTGTAGATTCATATTGGCAGCGTTCACTATGGCGTCTACCCTTTGGGTGACCATATTCCCGTGTCCCACTGTTAAAAGTGAATTCCCTTCCCATATCATACGCTGTATCTGGGGATTCCATTGTTCCGGAAAGGATTCAGGGGGTGGCGCTGGCCATTCTGGGAATTGTGGTCGGGGGGCCACGGGTGGCCGTACAGCCAGAGGGAGGGGTAGCGGACGACTAGGGGGAGGCGGTGACTGTGAAGGAGGTATAGCAGGCGGGATTGTAATTGTAATCTCTTCCCCCCATTCTCCCTCCGAATGTTCGGATTGGGCATCATCATTAGGATGGATACATCTCCTTCTGGCCGCTAATTGATGGGCGATGGGTGTAGTGGATATAAGGGGGTTGGCGCTACGGGTGGTCACTGGCATTAGAGGAACGTCAGCTGTGACCTTATCCTCCGGAGGGGGCTTATAAAATCCACCTTCTTGTGTGAGTACCGGATATAACGGAACAACAGGTTTAGGTGTACCAAGATGGCCTCCTGGGGCGGGGAGTGGTGCCGAAGGCGTGGCATATATGGGAGGATCGGGGCGTGGAAAGTGACATGATACACAATATTCAACTTGGGGCGGGTTCTGTTGACCAAAACTGGGACACTCCCACGCAGTTAGAATTCCACCGTCGCCATTATAGGGCGGTGGCTGGACACGTTCTTTGTAATACACATATTTGATGATTTTACCCTTTCTGTCTCGTATTTCTTGCTCAGTAAACTTGTCTTTAGTTATGGCTATGGCTGTTCTTTGCCAAGCTAATGCTTCATCTAACTTTCCTTCGTCACTTAATCTTCCCTTGTTTTCCCTAAGAGCTGCAGCCCATTCTCCTGGTTGTAACCTTCCATCTATAAATATGCCACATATGTGCATAACTTTCTTACTATTTTCTACATTCTTCTTGCCTTCTCTTTTTTCTACTATCTCTTTTGCGGTTAATGGACCACCTTCCTTTGCCTGTCTCTTTGTTTTAAACACATTAAACATACTGTTCTATATCTAACACCGTCCTGAGAATGAAACCTTATTGTCAATGTTTCTGAACACAATTATAACTGACTGTCTGTCTCTGTCGTCTTAATGGTATCAAACTATACCCTGCGACTAATTGAATTATTACACTTATACTTATCACCTATGCCGGCGAGACGCGACTATCTATACTATGATTCTTGGAGCCACACAGCGGGTCAACTCTCTGTCGCTGAGAGTGTGGCCGGGATCGACTACAAATACCTCGGTACCTTATCACCTGCTCACTCTCCCACACGAATAAGAGCCAATATTCATAAACATGAACTTAACCTTACCGTGTTTTATTTGAAGCTGATCAGACTTCCTGGGAGCGTGGCTGGCGATTCGATGTTGAGGCGTCTGGGGGTCGTCGATCACGGACACGGCTTGTCCCTCGAGTGTGGCCCCACATTGGGCGCCAAATGTTCGGGTACTAATCAGTCTCAACCGGCAGGGATAATACGCTGAGTTCGTACGAAAGGAATCACACCACACAGAGTCTGGTACAAAGCTCCTTACTCAGTGTCAGGAGAGGCGTCGCTGCTTTATTACACACATTTGTTCTATATCTCCTTTCTCCTGGGGGTGGGTACATGTTATCACACTTTTATAAAAGCACGTATCACTATAAGCCTCTTGTTACTTGTGTCATCCTTGGATAGGTTCACCCTTATCTGGTCCTTTAGATATGTCTTCATAGTTCATAGTTCGTTCATACCAGGAAGTGACTTGTTATTGTTTTAGGGCGTAGTCCCTGTTCAGGGGCCATCTTGCCACGTATACTTATCTAATCCTACTATTGCTTCATCACAATTATGTACACAACTCCTAAGTCTATATTTTATTAAAGAAAGAAAATTATTATAAACATTAACTTCTGTCCACTCCATCCTTCACAGGATCACGGTGAGTATGTAAATTTTGTTTTCAACTAAAACGTGTGGACGGCATTATATACAGGAGGGGGGTCTGTATGTGGGGCACAATCTACAGGGCAGGCTTTATGTGGGACACAATTTACAGGGGAGGCTTTATGTGGGACACCATCTACAGGGGGCTTTTTGTGGGACACAATCTACAGGGGGACTATATGTAGGGCACTATATACAGGGTGCGCTATATGTAGAGCGCAATCTACAGGGGGCTATATGTGGGGCAAAATCTACAGGGGAGGCTTTATGTGGGACACAATCTACAGGGGGACTATATGTAGGGCACTATATACAGGGGTAGCTATATGTAGAGCGCTATCTTCAGGGGGCTATATGTGGGGCACTATCTACAGAGGGCTCTATGGCGGCACTATCTACAGGGAGCACTATGTGTGTGTGTGGGTCACAGTGTATGGTGCTATTATAATCAGGGACACAGTGTATGGCGTTATTATAATTAGAGGTGCAGTGTATGGTAATATTATATATAGGGACGTATTGTGCGGCACCATGATAACTTTATCTTTGTTTATAGATGCAGAAATGTTTGAAAAGTGAGAAGCCCAAGACATCTGAGCGGAAGAAATGGGTCGTGGCCAGGAGAAGTCATCCGGTCTGGACCGGATGGAGAAGAAAAAAGAAGAACCAGAATCTGAAATGAAGTCACCGGTAAGTCACTTAATGAAAATTTTTATTCTACCTCTAATCAGTACTGTAGTCACTGTATGATCTGCAGCGAGATGATGGGTGGTATGATATTTTTTGGGGGGAAACAGCAACTCACAGCATATCCTTACCATTGTTTTGGCCATGCTGGGAGCTGTAGTTTTATCCATACAAACCTATACAGCAGGGGTTGCACTAAATTGAGCTATATTTGTGCTGGTGCTGTATTTATGTACTGAGCTTGGTTCTGGGGATGTATATATGTACTTGGCTCGGTTCTGGGGCTTAATTTATGTACTGAGCTTGGTTCTGGGGCTGTATTTATGTACTGAGATTGGTTCTGGGGCTGTATATTTGTACTGAGATTGGTTCTGGTGTTGTATATATGTAGTGAGCTTTGTTCTAGTGCTGTATATATGTACTGAGCTTTGTTGTGGTACTGTATATATGTACTCAGCTTGGTTCTGGTATTGTATTTATGTGCTGAGCTTGGTTCTGGTACACTGTTTCCGTAAGTCCCATACAGCTGAATGGTAGTTACGGAAACAGCGTAGCTCGCATTCTACGCTGCTTCCCTAACTGCCATTCACTACTATGAGTTACGGAAAGTTCATGGTCAGGAAGTGGCCGAGAGGCAGCGATAGCAGAAAGAGGTAGAACAGGGTTTAGGGGGCCCGATTTTAGAGATAGATGTGAGTCCCACCTCTGGGAACTGCACCTATCTGACAGGATCCACAGGATATGTCATAAATTTCCCTCTCGGGAAAACCCCTTTAAAGTGGAAATAAACTTCTAAAAAACGTCTGACATATCGTAATGACATGTCAGAAGTTTTGATTGGTGGGGGTCCGAGCACTGAGATGACAGGCGACCGCTGTGCCGCTTAGTTTCTGATCTGCTTTTCTCGGAAAGCCGAGCAAGCGGTGTACGGACGTACACCACTCTGACAAATGCCGATCAGTAGCGAAGCGGCGCAGCATTCAATCATGCGCTTCTGCCGCCTCACTTTAGCGATCGGTGGGGGTCTCAGTGCTCGAACCTCCCACCGATTAAAAGTTCTGACATATCACTATAACATGTTAAAAGTTTAGTTACACTTTAAAGAGAGGTGTTATAATTTTTTTATTATTATTATTATTATTATTATTATTATTTTTTTAATAAAACAGTCTATCAGTGTGTTTGGTGCAGCTTTCTAAATACTTTTTTTCATTAAAAATGATTTTTACTTTTTGAGATACAACTGCTTTATATCCTGAATACAGAGCAGCTGTATCTAGTGCTAAAACATGTATCCGTCAGGTCAGTGGCACTGACGGGTACAGAGGAGCGGCTTGGGGGGTTGAATTGCGTCTGAGGGGGAAGGAGGGGGCCCAAGTTGTGTCAACAGCCCGGGGCCCATGGTACACTTAATCTGCTACTGCATTGATGTATGGAAGCACAGAGAGCCTACAGCGCTGCAGTATGTAGCCAGGAAAAGCACCTGGGCCCTGGTAAGGAGAGATTCACACAGAGCAGAAACGCTGCGGACTTGTGCATGATAAATCTGCAGCGGATTACAGGGCCAGCCATGTTATATGACATTTAAACAAAGCCCATCTACATGCTGCAAAGTTTATCCACAGAAATTGACCTGCGGAGTGTATTTTAGAATCCTCAGCATGTCAATGTTCACCTCTTTTAAATGTAGAGGGGTGAAGTCCGCAGCATGCAGTGTGCCGGGAATTCGCTGTAAAATCTGAAGGTGGATATTTCTGCCACTTGCTGATTTACCCAGAAACACTTTGGTCTAAGGAAACGCTCTTTAATTCATCAATTAATCTCATAGGATAAAACGAATTGAAAAGCAGCCTCACACTTAGGGTATGTTCACACGACAGCGTCCGTAACAGCTGAAATTTTGGGCATGTTTTCAGGAGGAAACATCCCCGTAATTTCAGCCGTAACGGCATGTGCAGGCGCTTGAACGCCGCGTCCATTACGGACGTAATTTGCGCTGCTTTTCATTGGAGTCAATGAATAACGGCTCCAATTACGCCCAAAGAAGTGACAGGCCACTTCTTTGATGCGGGCGTCTATTTACGCGCCGTCATTTGACAGCGGCGCGTAAATATACGCCTCGTGTGAACAGACAAACGTCAGCCCATTGCTTTCAATGGGCAGATGTTTGTCAACGCTATCGAAGCACATTTTTCGGACGTAATTCGGGGCAAAAACGCCCAAATTACGTCCGTAATTAGTGTGTGTGAACATACCCTAAGGCTGGGTTCACACACCCTATTTACGGACTTAATTCAGGCGTTTTAGCCTCGAATTACATCCGAAAATACGGCTTTAAAGCTTTAAAAGTCAGTGAAACATATGAGATTAAAAAGTGGTAGGAAGCCCCCCCGACATGTTTCGCTGCATACGCAGCGTCCTCAGGGGTTCAGTTGCCCCATTTGAACCCCTGAGGACGTTGCGTATGCAGCGAAACATGTCGGGGGGGCTTCCTACCACTTTTTAATCTCATATGTTTCACTGACTTAGACATAGTTGCTACTTATCTGTGTAACCCGGCGTTCTGCAGACGCCGCAGGAGACACAAGCCTAGACAGACTTTATTGCATATCGATTGCATCTGACTGATGCAAATTTCATTCCTGTCAGTGAACTTTGGCTAACTTTTAAACATTGTTTATGTTGTCCTAGTTACATTTAATCCTAAATAATAAAAGTTATGTTTTAACATATACCTATTACTATAGCCGGCTGGAAATAAAGGCACTTCTCTCTCTTTTGCTTAACCGCAAATTTGTATTGATAGAGAGAAGGGGCTGCACTGATCAGCAGTTACTCTTTCCGTGGACAGTGACTACCGCTGGACAGTGAGTACCATGAGCGGCGCTCACAATATAGAGTTCTAAAGTTTCCTACAAAACCCCTACTCAAAAAAAAAAAAAAGTTCATACTTACCCAGAACACCCTGCTTCTTCCTCCAGTTTGGCCTCTTGGGATGACATTTCATCCCATGTGACCGCTGCAGCCAATCACAGGCTGCAGCAGTCACATGGACTGCCGCGTCATCCAGGGAGGTCAGTCACCAAGACAACGGCCGGGGTACATATGAACTGCTTTTTCTTTCTATCGCTGCGGATGCTCTGCCCGAAAGGGCTGCCCCTTCTCTCTATCCATCACTGATAGAGAGAAGGGGCTGCCGATTAGTGCAGTGCAATGTCTCTTCTGTACTTCTGCCCGACTGTTGCTAGGCAACGGCTCCGTCACACACGGATGGCACACGGATGCCTTCCGTGTGCCTTCAGGTTTTTTGACGGACCCATAGACTTGTATGGGCCCCACGGTCACGGAATCTCGGACTAAAGTAGGACATGCTCTACTTTTGTTGGAACGGAACAACGGGACCGTCAAAAAAACTGAAGTGTGCATGGCTCCATTGAAATGAATGGGTCAGGGTGCTAGCTGTAAAAAAAACGGCTAGCACCCTGAAGGAAAAAAAGTAGTGAGCATGAGGCCAAAGGGTGTTGACCGCGTAATACGGATGACACCCAGAAACATTGTTGTAATATAGAAACATACGGAATGGTTGCGGAAGCAACTCGGAGACATTATGGACCCAAATATGGACACTAGGATCTGTAGTTTGCGGCCCAATCAATGGCAATAGTCGTGTGCATAAAGCCTAAGGGATCATGAACATTTTTATGGAGCCTTTATTGCTCCTTTAGTAGGGAGCCATGCAACCTCTGTGTGCACGAAGATATCCTTCCCTAAAACCATTAAATAACCCCCCCCCCCCTCCGTACATACAGAGTCTGATGTAGTGCACCACGAATAAACTCAGAGGCATACGAGAATAAAGCAGAGGGCTCGTGCCCTATTACACATCCACACAAAACAGATGCTTTGTTTACACTGGGTTGTGGCACTCCATCTGGGGTTCCAGCAAGCTTTCCAATACTTTTGAAGGCAAGCACAGCACAGTCTGCAGCGACATTCTTGCCCTCAAAAATACTGGAGCCCACGTTTTTCCTTTTGTAGTTTATTTTGAATCCATTTTTTTTGTACCATAGAAGGTTTTACCAGAGAAATGCAACTCAATATTTATTGCCCCGGTTCTGCAATTTTAGGAAATATCCCACATGTGGCTTTAGTGTGCTACTGGACTGAAGCACCGGCCTCCAAAGCAAAAGCAGCACCTAGTGGATTTTGGGCCTCCTTTTTATTAGAATATATTTTAGGCACCATGTCAGCTTTGAAGAGGTCTTGTGGAACTAAAACAGTGGAAACCCCCCAAAAGTGACCCCATTTGGGAAACTTCACCCCTCGAGGAATTTATTTAGGGGT
Source organism: Rhinoderma darwinii (assembly GCF_050947455.1). Taxonomy (NCBI): domain Eukaryota; kingdom Metazoa; phylum Chordata; class Amphibia; order Anura; family Rhinodermatidae; genus Rhinoderma; species Rhinoderma darwinii. The sequence continues at coordinate 326,395,023 of NC_134689.1, forward strand.
GTAGCAAGCATTTTGACCCACCAGTGTTTTTTGCAAACATTTTTGGAACTAGGCCATGAATATGAAAATCTACATTTTTTCAAATTAAATGTAGGTTTAGCTAATTTTTTTTCATTTCCAAAAGAACTAAAGTAGAAAAAGCACCACAGCATTTGTCGAGCAATTTCTCCCGAGTAAAACAATACCCCACATGTGGTAATAAACGGTTGTTTGGACGCACGGCAGGGCTTAGAAGGGAAAGAGCGCCATTTGGCTCTTGGAGCTTAAATTTAGCGGGAATGGTTTGCGGAGGCCATGTCGCATTTGCAAAGCCCCTGAGGGGACAAAACAGTGGATACCCCCACGAAGTGACCCCAAGGACTGAAGGAGAAAAAGCACCATAAAATTTGTAAAGCAATTTCTCCCGAGTAAAACAATACCCCACATGTGGTCATAAACATCTGTTTGGACACACGGTATGGCTCAGAATGGAAGGAGCACCATTTGGATTTTGGAATGGTTTCCGGGCGCCTGTCACATTTGCTGAGCCCCTGTAGTACTAGTACAGTGGAAACACCCCAAAAGTGACTCCATTTGGGAAACTGCACCCCCTGAGGAATCATCTAGGGGTATAGTGAAAATGTTGATCCCAAAGGTTTTTTGCTGAATTAATTAGAATTAAGCCATGAAAATGAAAAATATTTATTTTTTCCAACAAGATGTAGTTTTAGATCAACATTTTTCATTTTTACAAGGAATAAAGAAGAAAAAGCACGCCAACATTTGTAAAGAAATTTCTCCCGAGTACGGTAACATTCAGAGCATTCAGAAGAAAAGGAGCGGTATTTATCTTTTGGAGCGTAGATTTTGCTGGAATGGTTTGCGGACAGCATGTTGAATTTGCAAAACCACTGATGTACCAAACAAAAGTGACCCCGATTTAAAAACTACACTCATAAAGGCATTTATCAAGGGGTGTAGTGAGAATTTACACTCCACAGCTGTTTTTCAGAAATGAATATGCAGTGGATGGTGCAAAGTGAAAATTGCAATTTTTCCACTGATCTGCCTATTCACCGCACAATATGCTGTGCTCCTAGAGAATCTTACCCCATAAATTGTTAAGTGGGTTCTCCCGGGTATGGTAATGCCTTACTTGTGGCCATAAATTGTTGTTTGGGCACACTGTAGGGCTAAGAAGGGAAAGACCGCCATTTTGAGCATGGATTTTGCTTGGTAGTAGTTCTGTTTGGGGTTTTGCTGGTATTTCAGTTTATAATGTGGTGGCGTATGTAATGTGTGCGGACTACATCAGGGCATAATAAGAGGGTATATTATATACAATTATCCATAGATGTGTGAAGCGATCCATTATGCACAGGCCGGTGTCACACTGATAAACGGTTTTCTTTCTTATCCCCCTTTTGTAACGCTCTGCACCTTTTGGGGACTTTTTCTCCTTCGTAGTTTGGGAAATATTGCTGGGAAAGTTTTGCGCTGGTATAATACGGGCGCCCTCGCTTCCAGCGGATATGCTATGTCCCTTCCCTTTTCTAGTTCCTAAATACTAGGGCCCCGAAACTGAAGGAATGTGCCGCTCCGGCCTGCGCATTGAGATGATTTTCATCACCGCATTACTAGTGCCATAACTTTTTTATTTTTCAGTTGATTGAGCGGTGTGCGGGCTTGTTTTTTGCGAGACGGGCTGTAGATTTTATTGGTACCATTTTAGAACGCATACAACTTTTTGATCACTTTTTATTTCATTTTTTGATAAAGGAAATTATCAAAAACAAGCAATTCTGGAATAGTTTTTTATTGTTTTTTTTTTCAGCATCCACAGTGCGCCCTAAATTACATGTTAGCTTTATTCTTCGGGTCGATACGATTACGGCGATACCAAATTTATATAGTTTTTTTTATGTATTGCAGCTTTTGCACAATAAAATCAAATTTTTTATAAAATCATTTGTTTTCTGTGTCGCCATATTCTTTGACCCATAACTTTTTTATTTTTGCGTGCACAAAGCGGTGTGTGGGATTATTTTTTGCGTGACGGATTGCCGTTTTTATTAGTACTATTTTGGAGTAAATGTGACTTTTTGATCACTTTTTATAGCATTTTTTGGAAGGAGATGTGACCTAAAAACAAAGATTCTGGCGTTGTTTTTCATGTTTTTTTTTTACCGCGTTCACCGTGCAGGATAAATTACATAATAGTTTTGTAGTTTGGGTCGTTACGGACGCGGTGATACCAATTATGTATAGTTTTTTTTAATTTTTACGGTTTTTCCCATAATAAAAGACTATTACTATGGGAAAAAAAATCTAGCTTTATTTTTATTTGAAACGTGTGTGTTTTTATTGTTTTACCACATTTGTATTAACTTTTTTTTACTTGTTCCACTAGGGGACTTGAGGGCCTGATGCCCCAATCGCTTCTCTAATACACTGCACTACTTACGTAGTTCAGTGTATTAGCGCTGTCAGTTATTCACTGACAGCAAGCCTATGAGGACGCGCCGCAGGCGGGTCCTCATCGGCTCCCGTACAAGGCAGACTCGAACGCCATTTTTTGGCGTCCGATTGCCACAGCAACCCAGCGATTTCGTCACTGGGTTGCCGGTCGGGTTAAATATTGAGCGCAGCATCTGAGGGGTTAATCAGCCGGATCGGAGATTAGCTCCGGTCCTGGCAGTTGCAGGAGGAGTATAATACAGCTGTCACCCCGTGGTAATGAATGGTGGCGGCTCTGCGTCTGAGCCCGCACCATCACTGCGACGTAACTGTACTGCTCTTTGCGGGAACACCTTTCCGGCAGCGCCGTATATATACGGCGGATTTCAGGAAGGGGTTAAAAATAAAATTTGTGTTCAGTCACCATATTCTTTTTTATAAATTCTTTTATTTTCCATTTTTCAAACACCAAGAAGGAAGTGCAGACATAAACAGCACTGACATCGGCTCACAGGCCAGCATTTATAATTACAATATATGCCAGAGATACCATACAAAACCATGACATTCTGCTGCATCACTTTTGACGGGTCAGATAATTTATACATCCTGAACCAGCAGCCATGCATAAAAACCCAAGTAAGAACAATGTAGAAGTATAGAAAAGCAGGAAAAAAGAGGGAGCAGAGAGAAGAAAACTGACCTCCTACATTTAAATCTAGGAATTATACTCCGGAGGCCATAATAGTCCTATACTCCTATACTCCACTGACGACTGAAAGCGAATCCACTCACGCCATGTTTTGAGAAATTTAGCATGGGCCCCTCTCATTGATGCCGTGAGTTCCTCCATTCTCATGATCTCCTGAATCTTGCCGAACCACATGCCCACAGTTGGCAGACAGTCACCATATTCTGAGAGCCATAACTTTTATTTTTCCGTTGATTGAGCGGTATGAGGGCTAATTTTTTGGCGGAGCAAACTGTAGTTTCTATTGGTACCATTTCGGGCTACATGAAACTTTTTGATCACTTTATTTAATTTATTGTGGGATATAAAGTGACCAAAAACAGCTGCAATTCCGGCGGTATCATTTTTATATGACTTTCACCGTGCAGGTTAAATAACGTTATTGTAAAGGATCTGCCAGGCACAACTTCTGTGTATACGCCCATAGGTAATCAGTCTGCACCTGAGTCTATGTCTCTGAGACTGACTCCATCTTCCACCACTCAGGATGGCAGGCTTAGGAGTGGGAGAGCCTATCGCAGCCTGGCCAGACGGAGCTAGCTCCCGCCCTCTGTCTATTTATACCTGCCTTTCCTGTTCCTCCTTTGCTTGTGATTCTTCTCGTGTGGTTTCCTGGCCCTGCTACAGCTCCTAACTATTTGACCCTGCTCCATACTGACCCAGGCTTACTGACTACTCTCCTGCTCTGCGTTTGGTACCCCGTACACTCCTGGTTTGACTCGGCTCGTTCACCACTCTTGTTGCTCACGGTGTTGCCGTGGGCAACTGCCTCATTTCCCTTAGCTTTGTGTACCCTTGTCTGTTTGTCTCGTGCACTTACTGAGCGTAGGGACCGTCGCCCAGTTGTACCCCGTCGCCTAGGGCGGGTCGTTGCAAGTAGGCAGGGACTGAGAGGTGGGTAGATTAGGGCTCACTGTCTGTTTCCCTACCCCCCTGTCATTACAGTTATATTATAATAGTTCGGACTTTTACGGACACTGATACAAATTGTGTTTATTTTTTAAATTACTTTAGAGGGAAAAGGGACCTGAACCAGCGATCCTTAGTATAGTACTAACATGCAAAATGTCCAAACATCGTCGTCATCCCCGGCACCACGACGTGCTATTTAGGGATGCAGGATGCAGGATGCATGGAAACTTCGATACTGTGCATCCCCGAACGGTTTGATACCGTTGTTTCATGTATTTCGATACTAAGCTGTGCGGCCGCACAGCTCAGTATAGTAACGCATGAATGTATGAGAGGGGGGCTGCGGCTGTGTGATACAGCCATTGCCCCGCTCCTGAGTCCTGACAACGGCGGAGATCAGAGAAACCTCTCATGTCGCCGTTATTCCCCTTTATGCTGCGATCAAAGCTGATTGCAGCATTCAGGGGAAAATGAGAAAGGGGGATACTTCTGGATTGCGTCACAGGGAATTCCAGGGCCATATCCAGTGGCGGATCATCATTAGGGCGGTTCGGGCGGCGGCCCGGGGCCCAAGGCTCCAGGGGGCCCATGGCCGCTCGAACCCCCTCATGCCCAGTGGCGTCGCTAGCACCGGAGGGAGCCCCGGTGCCAGGACCGCACCAGTCATGAGACGAGGTGAGCTTCGCTCCTACTTAGCAGCCGTGGTCTGTGCTGAAACTCCCCCTCCAGCCCCCCTTCCCTGCTCTACACATCTCTCCTCCTGCTGCTAGCAGTCGGGACATGGGGGAAGGGAGACTGTCTGTGGGCTCTTTGTCGGGCTGTGAGCAGGAGAAACGCTGTGTGAAGACTCCCACCACATCAACCTGCTGAACGCCCTTCACAAATATCCTACATAAAAGGTAAGTGCATGTGTGTTTACAATGTGTACTTTATATGTGTGTAATGTGCATATTCATGTGTGTCTGTCATGTGTACATGTGTATGTATGTATGTATGTATGTATGTATGAATGTATATAGTCTGTGTGTGTGTGTGTGTGTGTGTGTGTGTGTGTGTGTGTGTGTGTGTATATATATATATATATATATATATATATATCTGCAGAAATTCCGCTGCAGAAAAAAAGCACCATCTCTTGCATTTTTGCTGCAGAAAATGGTGCGTATTTTGCTGCGTTTTTCTCAATGTTGGGGGATGGTGACGTCTCCTCTGAAAAAACGCAGAAATTCTGTCCACTTTCCGCAGCAGCAATTGACATGCTGCAGTACGAGAAATACGCACCACAGGACAAAATGTCTGGTCGGAAGTTTTACGCAGCGTCTGGATGAGATTTGGTAAATCTCACTCACTTTGTTGCTACTGTATTCTGCGTGTTTCCGGGCGGAAAATACGCAGCCATTCCGTTAAGTGGGGACAAGCCCTAATACAGTAGCAGCAGAGTAGATTAGATGTGAACAATTCTCATCCACACGCTGCGTAAATGATAAGTGGAAAAAAAAAAAAACAGAAATTGACCTGCGGTGCGTTTTTTTATTCCGCAGCATGTCAATTGTATTTGCGTAAACGCTCATTTGTTTTGGGTTTTCCCCATTTAATTCAATCGGGAGGTAAAACTCGCAACAAATAACAGAGGTTATGTAAAAACGCAATTTAGAAAAAACAAAAATCTTATACTTAGCCCAGAATTCTGTTTCTTGGTCCGGGCCGGCCTCCTGGGATGATGTTTCACCCCATGTGACCGCTGCAGCCAATCACAGACTGCAGCAGACATATGGGATGAAATGTCATCCCAGGGCTGCACTGTAGCGACGCTGTGTAGCACTATATACAAGGGGAGAGCGCTGTGTGGCACTATATATATATATATATATATATATATGGAAGGGAGCGCTGTGTGGCACTATATACAAGGGGGAGTGCTGTGTGGCTCTATCTATAGGGGCTCTGTGGCTCTATCTATGGGGGCTGTGTGGCTCTATCTATAGGGGGCTGTGTGATGCTATCTATAGGGGGCTGTGTGACACTCTACAGGGGGTTGTGTGTGTGGCGCTCTCTACAGGGGTGTGTGTGTGGTGCTATCTACAGGGTGTGTGTGTGTGGCGCTGTCTACATGGGGGGTTGGCGCTATCTACAGGGGGCACTGTGTATGTGGTGCTTTACTTTACAGTGTGTGACACAATTATATTCAGGGGCGCAGTGCATGGTGATATTATATTTAAGGGCTGCAGAAATGGGTCATGGCCAGGAGAAGTCGTCATGAGCAGGGGCGTAACTAGGAAAGACTGGGCCCCATAGCAAACTCTTTACTGGGGCTCCCCCTCCGCTGGGTATCACACAACCCCCCTTGTAGATAGTGCCTCCCTATAGATTCCATCACACAGCGCCCCCTATAGATAGCGCCATACACAGCCCCCTGCAGATAGCACCATACACAGCCCCCTGTAGATAGCGCCATACACAGCCCCCTGTAGATAGCGCCATACACAGCCTCCTGTAGATAGCTCCATACACAGACCCCTGTAGATAACGCCCTACAGCCCCCCCTGTAGATAACGTCTTACAGCCCCAAATTCCCCCTGTAGATAACGCCATGCAGACCCCCTGTAGATAACGCCATGCAGACCCCCTGTAGATAACGCCATACAGACCCCCCTGTAGATAACGCCATACAGACCCCCCTGTAGATAACGCCATACAGACCCCACTATAGATAACGCCATACAGACACCCACTGTAGATAACGCCATACAGACCCCCCGTAGATAGCGCCATACAGAGTCCCCCTGTAGATAACGCCATACAAAGTCCCCCCTGTAGATAATGCCATACAGACCCCCCTATAGATAACGCCATACAGACACCCACTGTAGATAACGCCATACAGACCCCCCTGTAGATAACGCCATACAGAGTCCCCCCTGTAGATAACGCCATACAGAACCCCCCTGTAGATAACACCATACAGGCCCCCCTGCAGATAACACCATACAGAACCCCCTGCAGATAACACCATACAGAAACCTCCTGTAGATAACGCCATACAGACCCCCCCTGTAGATAATGCCATACAGACCCCCCCTGTAGATAACACCATACAGACACCCACTGTAGATAACGCCATGCAGACACCCACTGTAGATAACGCCATACACAGCCCCCTGTAGATAGCGCCATACACAGCCTCCTGTAGATAGCTCCATACACAGACCCCTGTAGATAACGCCCTACAGCGCCCCTGTAGATAACGTATTATAGCCCCAAATTCCCCCTGTAGATAACGCCATACAGCCCCCTGTAGATAACGCCATACAGACCCCCCCTGTAAATAACGCCATACAGACCCCCCGTGTAGATAACGCCATACAGACCCCCCTGTAGATAACGCCATACAGCCCCCCTGTAGATAACCCCATACAGCACCCCTGTAGATAACGTCTTACAGCCCCAAATTCCCCCTGTAGATAACGCCATACAGCCCCCCTGTAGATAACGCCATACAGACCCCCTGTAGATAACACCATACAGCCCCCCCTGTAGATAAAGCCATACAGACCCCCTGTAGATAATGCCATACAGACCCTCTGTAGATAACGCCATACAGACCCCCCTTTAGATAACGCCATACAGAGTCGCCCCTGTAGATAACGCCATACAGAGTCCCCCCTGTAGATAACGCCATACAGAGCCCCCCCTGTAGATAACGCCATACAGAGTCGCCCCTGTAGATAACGCCATACAGAGTCCCCCCTGTAGATAACGCCATACAGAGCCCCCCCCTGTAGATAACGCCAGAGCCCCCCCTGTAGATAACGGCATACAGAGTCCCCCCTGTAGACAACGGCATACAGAGTCCCCCTTGTAGACAACGCCATACAGAGTCCCCCCTGTAGACAACGCCATACAGATAATGCCATACAGACCCCCCCTATAGATAACGCCATACAGACACCCACTGTAGATAACGCCATACAAAGTCCCCCCTGTAGATAACGCCATACAAAGTCCCCTCTGTAGATAACGCCATACAAATCCCCCTGCAGATAACACCATACAGAAACCCCCCTGCAGATAACACCATACAGAAACCCCCCTGTAGATAACGCCATACAGCCCCCCTGTAGATAATGCCATACAGCCCCCCTGTAGATAACGCCATACAGACACCCACTGTAGATAACCCCATACAGACACCCCCTGTAGATAACGCCATACAAATCCCCCTGCAGATAACACCATACAGAGTCCCCCCTGTAGACAACGCCATACAGACCCCCCTATAGATAATGCCATACAGACCCACCCCTATAGATAACGCCATACAGAAACCCACTGTAGATAACGCCATACAGACCCCCCTGTAGATAACGCCATACAGACCGCCCTGTAGATAACGCCATACAAAGTCCCCCCTGTAGATAACGCCATACAGAGTCCCCCCTGTAGATAACACCATACAAATCCCCCTGCAGATAACACCATACAGAACCCCCCCTGCAGATAACACCATACAGAAATCCCCCTGTAGATAACGCCATACAGACCCCCCTGTAGATAACGCCATATAGCCCCCCCTCGCAAAAAAATAAAACGGCCTATAGTTTGTCCTAGAAAAGAGATGTATCCCCTATCCACAGGATAGGGGATACATGTGTGATCGCTGGCAGCGATAAGGAGAACGGGGGACCGAAAGTCCCCCAATGTTCTCCATGACAAACCTCGGACTTCCAGCGTCTGCGCAGTTCAATAAAAATGAAAGGAGTGCTGGTCACGCATGCGCACAAGCATGACCAGTGCGCAAGTCATTTCTATGGAGCTGCAGACAGACCCCGGAAGTCTGAGGTTTGTCATGGAGAACTTCGGGGGACTTTCGGTCCCCCGTTCTCCTTATCGCTGGGCATCCCAGCGATCACACATGTATCCCCTATCCTATGTCTTTTGTAGGAACAACCCCTTCAGTGGCGTCGCTCTGTAGCAGCCATAGCAGCTGCTAGCGGAGCCTCCAGCCATGGGAGGGGGGGCCGTGCCGGCGGGTGGCATGGGCCCCTCATGCTGTGGGCCCCGTAGCAGCCGATACGGCTGCTATAGCGGTAGTTACGCCACTGGTCATGAGCTCTGGACCAGATGGAGAAGAAAAGAGGAAAAGAAACTACTAGCATCTGAGATGTCGTCACCTGTGAGTCACTGGATTTGTAGAGAATCTGTCCCCTCTCTTGATTTGTTTATTATAGGAAATCCTTGTATTCCACATAACGTCTTTGTGCAGTCCAGGACTGATAGAAAAATTGGTGTTACCAATCCCCTTGTCAAGAGGATGTGTCCCTGCACAGTGTGATACTGTCAGTTTGTAGGGACACAGCCCTGTGAAAGGGGAATCGTAACACCCATTTGTTAATGCTTGTGCAAAAAGGTAGTGTTAGCAATAGTTACGGCGCGGCAGGGTGGCAGTGGAGAAGGGGGGCCCAAGTTTGGGTAACAGCCGAGGGCCCATGGTCTTCTTAATCCACGACTGGCCATACCACATATGGCCAGACAGCCCAGAGTCTATTGAAGGACCCCAGTGCTGTCTTACCATATTTCCTGTTAGGGCATACTATCCGTACACAGGCTAATGTACTGGCATATGGATATATGGCAGTACATTAAAGTTTAAGAATAAAGTAAAAACATAAAGTAATATTAAATTTAAAAAAATACACATACACCTTTTTTTTACAATAAACATTAAAATAAGTCTCAATACATAAAACATACACATATTCGGTATTGGCGCAGCCGTAATGACCTGCACAACCATTTTTTTGTGTCATTTATGATGTGTACGCTGTAAAAAAACAAAAAAAAAAACTTCTTTCACTTACTAATGTAAGGCACGAGGTGTGATGATGAATTTAACCTCCATGTGCCTCACATTAATAGTAATTAATCCCATCATGTACCTTACACATTAACCCATTGTGACTGAGAAACATAATGTGGTTAATTACTATTAATGTGAGGCACATTTCATCATCACACCTCGCGCCTCATATCACAAAATGGAAGAACTTTTTTTTTTATTACTGTTGGCAAAGTATCATTTTGGTATCGAAATCGCAATACTACACAAAGTATCGGTATCAAAGTCCAAATTCTGGTATCGTGACATCCCTAGTTGCTTGTTCTGTTCACTTTGTGGTGGGTGGGCCGACATCTCTACGTCTGTCAGGTCTTGGTGCTGTTGCTTTGTAAGCAGGTAGCCATGTACTGTAAGCAGGTAACCTTGTACTGTAAGCAGGTAGCCATGTACTGTAAGCAGGTAGCCATGTACTGTATTGACCTGTGTGCCTGCCTGCCTATTCCCTCCATCCCAGTTTTATACAGTGTTATTTACTTATAAATTGCTTCTGTATTGAGACATATATCTACATATATATATATATAGTCCAATAAGAGGCAGCACTCCAATTGATAGTGAAAAAATTGCCTTTTTATTAGCCCTTGTGCGACGTTTCGGCTCTTTGCATGGAGCCTTTTTCAAGCATACAGTCAGTGTAAAAACATGTGCAATATATGGAGACCAGACAATTGATCTCATTACCCAGTGATTAACATAAGATTTAAAAATAGACTAAAGTACAGTCATAATATTTCTGATAATATATGTAAGTATGAAAACACGTGACAAAAGACACATAGTAATCGTCACAACAATAGAGATCACCATGTACATAACATGATCAGGGGACTGTAGAGTGCGTACACTCCTACCGGGGGGAAGTGGCTTCACCTACTCACCTTCCCCATTAATGGCCATACCTTTTTCCAAACCCCCTGTCCCTCTAATAAGACTCAGACACTTGGGTTGGATAAATTTGGCCACAGCAGCCATTTTATTTACAAACAAACATCAAGAACACCAATTTACAAATAATAATAACAATGGAAGGGGAGTCCTTGGAGCTACAAAAGTCTGTCACGAAACAGCCCACCTGCATAGTATTTTTCTCCCAGCCGTCACCCTACTGGCTCAGGGGCACCGTTATACCTGCAGTTGGCTGACCTCAACCGCAACCACTCCCCGGGACACCACCCAGCGGGAGCCCAAATTGACCACTCCTCGGGACACCACCCAGCAGGAGCCCAAATTGACCACTCCTCGGGACACCACCCAGCAGGAGCCCAAATTGAGCAGACTACCAACCATAATAAATTGGGGAGGGACCATACCCCCTATGAATCCCCCCCCCCACAGTAATTTACCACCAACTCCAAGGACCCCCAATCCGCCATACAACTGCTGCGACATTGCAAAACTGTTCCACAGCATCCTCCGGTACCTGCGGAAAAACAAAAACAACGAGCAACAAAGCGAAATACCAAAATAGTCACACAGATGAACACATCATTTTGGGAGGGAGGGTGGGACAAGCTTCCCTGAGCTGTTACTAAAGATGGCGACGCCTTTCCCTCTCCTACCCTTAAGTAAACTGACCTCGCCCCCCCTCACATCCGCCCCCTCCTAAACACACCCCTAACTCCTTAACTCCTTCCCTTCCTAACATCCCTGATCATGGTGGCCTCCCCCTATGGCATTCTGCCGGGTCCAGCCTGTACTTGATCAGGGGACTGTAGAGTGCGTACACTCCTACCGGGGGGAAGTGGCTTCACCTACTCACCTTCCCCATTAATGGCCATACCTTTTTCCAAACCCCCTGTCCCTCTAATAAGACTCAGACACTTGGGTTGGATAAATTTGGCCACAGCAGCCATTTTATTTACAAACAAACATCAAGAACACCAATTTACAAATAATAATAACAATGGAAGGGGAGTCCTTGGAGCTACAAAAGTCTGTCACGAAACAGCCCACCTGCATAGTATTTTTCTCCCAGCCGTCACCCTACTGGCTCAGGGGCACCGTTATACCTGCAGTTGGCTGACCTCAACCGCAACCACTCCCCGGGACACCACCCAGCGGGAGCCCAAATTGACCACTCCTCGGGACACCACCCAGCAGGAGCCCAAATTGACCACTCCTCGGGACACCACCCAGCAGGAGCCCAAATTGAGCAGACTACCAACCATAATAAATTGGGGAGGGACCATACCCCCTATGAATCCCCCCCCCACAGTAATTTACCACCAACTCCAAGGACCCCCAATCCGCCACACGAACATACTTAGACACCTTTAAGTATGCGAGCCCCCACCCAACGAGAGGGCCCTTTCGATACCTTCCTGCAGGCGCAGAGTCCACAGGTCGATCCCCACGGCCATCAGGTACACACCATCACCTAGCCAATAATTACCCTGGCCATCCTCGAAGTCATAATGACGCACGAAGACCCCCCCGTTTCTCACCACGAAACCCGAAACTGCCCGATTAACCTTAACCCTGGCTTTATTCAACCGCTGCACCGATCTAGCATGCCGCCAAACCTTCCGCGGGACAATCTCTGACCACACCACCTTAATAGCCGGACCATAACCTGAGTAGATCGTATTTTATATCCCTGATCAATTCCCGAAAAGGACGACTACCCAAATCGTTACCCCCGACATGCAACACCAAGACATCCGGGGCCCTGTCCATCAGCGCAAACCGATGCACGTCCGGCAACACCCGTCTCCACAGCATCCCCCTACTCCCCAGCCACCGCACGACTACATCCTGCCGCCGAAAACCCAACTGCCGCCCGTCTGGACGAACATCCGCCCGCTCCGCCCCCCAATGAACGTAGGAATGCCCGACGATCCACACCAATCGCCCCGCTGGTCCTGAAAAATAAAACCACTGATTAACAAAACGAGTAAGGATGCAAGCGAAACATGGAGGAGGAGAGAAAAACGATGAGGGGACCTGGAGGGAGTGTAGAGAAGGAGGGATTACGACTGGACTATCATATAAACTGAGGGCGCACATACAGCTGGAAGCGGCGGGAATCCCATCGACCTATCTGCTTTACCACTTCCTCACCCAACCCCCATGCCACCGCCTCCGTCGCTGCCCCAATCCGAACAGAATGGGGGGAAAACAACGCCTCCTCCAGTCCCAACTTCCGCAGACACCTACGAAAAACCCACGTAAACTGATACCGGGACATAAAGGACCCATCCTCATGACACAACTGTCCCCTACGCACCGTTGAGACCTCTCTGAACCCCGCAAAGCAGGCGACTGGGCACATCCTGACCCCCTTGGCCACCCCCAACACCACTCTCTTACCCCGACCCCCTTGATCCGTCTTAGACCGCCGGATCCAGAATTCCACACTCCGATCCGTTACCAACACATCTTCCATTCTCAACCCCCCAGGTCTCCTTGTGCTGGGAGCCACCAGCTCCCCGACCCTCAGGGCCCCAAAAAATGCCCACGAGAATGCCAACCTATACAGGGTCACCTCGTAGCTGGAAAAACAAATGTCACACAACACCCCCCACAACTGTTCCAACAACATAAACGAGACAGGGCGCCGCCGATCCGGCAACATCCTCCCTCTCCTGTACCCCCTCAGGGCCTGGCCAACCAAAAAACTTTTTGTAACATCTGTGTACCCCCGGACCTTAAAACCAAAAGCCAGGGCTGCCACAAAACGATTTACCTTGGACACTGACCAGCCCGCGATAGAGACTTGCCCCAGAAAGACTAACAACGCCACCACCCGATCATCATCCGTCACTACACCCTCCAGAACTGCCAACCAACTCTCCCACTCCCGCCACGCCGAATCATAAGCAGCCCAAGTACCCTGCGCAAGCGAAGCCTGAATCAAACCTCCTGCGGCTCGTAACCCAGCCCCCACAACCATTCCGGGCAAGCGATCCCGTCCTCCTCCGCGTCCGGAGCCACCATCCTGAACCGCTCCCACTGCAAGCGAGAAAGAGAATCTGCGATGTCATTTTTGATCCCTGGCACATGAACCGACACAACCCAAGCGTTCAAAGACAAGCAACGTAAAACCAGGTGCCTCAACAGCCGGACGACCGGGGGGGATGACGCTGACACGTTGTTAATAGCCCCCACCACGCCCAAGTTGTCACAATGGAACCGTACCTTGCTGTCCCGAAACCTCTCACTCCAAATTTCCACCGCCACTACTATGGGAAACAGCTCTAGGAATGCCAGGTTCTTCACCAAACCCAACTCCGCCCATTCCTCAGGCCACCGCGCCGCGCACCACTGACCCTTGCAGTAAGCCCCAAATCCCACGCCCCCCGCAGCATCTGTAAACAGCTCCCAATCTACGCTGTCAACCACCGGGGCCATGATCAAGGACCTCCCATTATAACGATGCAAAAACTCAAACCAAACTGCCAAATCTGCCCTCAGCGCCTGTGTCAGACGAATGAAATGATGAGGGGCTGTCACCCCAGCCGTCGCTCCCGACAGCCGCCTGCTGAAAATCCGGCCCATGGGCATAATCCTGCAAGCAAAGTTAAGCTTACCCAATAATGACTGTAATGCACGTAACGTGATCTTACGCAAATGTCTAGCCCGGTCCACCTCCGCCCGTAACGCTACCAATTTATCTTGCGGGAGCCGACACTCCATCCTCAAAGAATCAATGGGGATTCCTAAAAAGACCAGACAGGAGCTAGGTCCTTCCGTTTTGTCCTGGGCCAAAGGCACACCGAACCTCTTTGCCACCCACTCTATCATGTTCAACAACGTAGCACCAACCGAAGACCCGCCTGGACCAAAACACAGGAAATCATCCAAGTAATGTATGACCGACGAGACCCCCGCAACATCGCAAACCACCCACTCCAGGAAAGAACTAAAAGCCTCAAAATAGGCACAGGAAATAGAACACCCCATAGGGAGGCAGCGATCCACAAAATAAGCCCCGTCCCAATAACATCCTAACAGCCGTATGCTGTCAGGATGCACAGGGAGGAGGCGAAAGGCCGACTCAATATCCGTTTTTGCCATTAATGCACCCACACCATAGCGGCGCACCCACGCAACTGCCGCATCAAACGACGTGTAAGCCACCGAGCAAAGTTCTGGAGAAATCCCATCATTAACCGATCGCCCCCTCGGGTAAGATAAATGATGTATGAGCCTAAACTTATTCGGCTCCTTCTTAGGCACCACCCCCAGTGGTGACACCACCAGCTCCGGTAAAGGGCAACTCTCAAACGGACCTGCCATGCGCCCCAACTCCACCTCCTTCCGCAACTTATCCCCTACTACCCCTGGATACTGCAACGCTGAACGCAAACTACGCAAGGTAAACGGCACCTTGTGAGCAGGGGCAGGGTTCCGGAAACCAACCCGAAAACCATCCAACAACAAACTTGCCCTGGACCTATCAGGGTACCTATTTAGAAAGGGCTCCATGTCTTCCCACCTCACCGGTGTCCGGCCCTTGACTAGCGCCCCCGGCCCCTCGTCCTTTTCCCTTCCGAAAACATTTAACCGCTCCGTGAGAGATCCCCCCGCAGGAGGAGCAGCTATGTTTGAACTTACAACCCGATCCGAACTTACACTGGCCCTCATTAAACTGCCAGCAGAACCCGGATTTTCCTCCTGTCCCCCCTGCTCCCCCCCCCCGAAGGCAATGAGGGGCCGGCCACCCCGGCCCCACCCCCTTGAAAGGACTGGCCAAAACGCACTGGAGCCATGACCCGCAACCATAACCCTATGTCTTTGTTATCCCACCTAATGTCAGGTCTCACTGCCTTCCGCTGCCGGAACTGCTCATCATAGCGCAGCCACGTCTGCCCGCCGTAAACTCGATGAGCCTCTCCGATAGCATCCATATAACAGAAGAGGCCGGAACAATGCTCCGGCGTCTTCTGTCCAATTACGCTTGCCAAAATAGCAAACGCCTGCAACCAATTAACAAAAGTTTGGGGAATCAATCGATACCGACGTTTTTCCTCCTTCTCCTTCTTGCTTTCCAACCACTTCCCTTTATCTAAATTGAACTTCTCCAACGGCAACAATGAAAAAATTTCCACATATTCATCCCTCCATATCTTTTCCCTTACTTCCGGTTTCAGATGCGCCCCCAATGGGCCCTCAAAACAAACATAGACCTCGCCCTTCGCCTTATCATCCAACCGCACCTCATCCACTGCCACATCCTTTTCTGTCTGCACCGACACTGCCACGCCCGATTCCCTAGACACCACCCCAGCTCCCCATAGCGTGCTATCCACCACTGCAGGCCCCGACGGCCCCACCCAAGCTGCAACCGGGGACGGGGAACCTATCGCCCCCCCTCCGCATCGCGCCAAAAGGTCACGCACACAACACAACAATTCCTGAATCTCACCCCCACCACCCGTACTTCCTGTAATCCCCCCGCTACACCCCGGCAATCCCGTAGGCAAAAGTGAACCCCCACCCCCTACCCCTGGGGACCGAAATACAGCAGGCAATGAAAAAGTAGGAGACAGCGACTCACCGGGCTGCGCAGGTGCTGTGTCCCCACCAGCCGGGGCGAAGGATCCATCCAGACGTCCCTCTTGGTCACCGAACTCACGGTCGTCCACTTCATCCTGCCCAGACGGGCCAGGACAAGCGCCGCACGCATGACATCCCCGACCTTCTGATGGAGCGCTCCTTAACTGCGCCAATGAACTGGGCCTCTCCGCCCGTCTGTTGGGGAGGCTCGACCACCCCGCGGCCCGCAGGTAGCCGCCCTCCTGCCCGCCGTGTCACCACCGACCGTGGCACACGCTGGAATTGGTTGCATCATCCTGGGTACAGGTGGGCCGCCCGACTGGAGCATCGCCAGCACGGCCCACCGCAAGTCCTGGGTCCCGTCGTCTGGAGGCAGAGGGAGGTCCCGGATGCATGGGTGCCTGCCCTACCACCTCCGCTGAGCCAGGCCGGCTTCCAGGATTCCTCTCAGACCAGGCCGTCCTGCTCACGGCAGCCGAGCGAGGGGCCCGGCCTGGAGGGTCCCTCGTGGGGCTCCTTACCCTGCGCCTGGCTCGTGGCATCACTTCCGGGCTCAACCTCTCCGGAGGCCTCGTGCGACGTGACCGCCGCCGGGGAGGAGAGGACGGCACCGCCTGCGCCCCAGATCCAAACACGGAGCTGGGTAAGTAGTGCATCCATTATAAAGTACTGGACAAACTTCCATGTGCTGCTGCAATCTTCCCTGTGCTGTTAACTAAAGATCACCAGCTTCCCTGTGCTGCTGCAAGCTTCCCTGAGCTGTTACTAAAGATGGCGACGCCTTTCCCTCTCCTACCCTTAAGTAAACTGACCTCGCCCCCCCTCACATCCGCCCCCTCCTAAACACACCCCTAACTCCTTAACTCCTTCCCTTCCTAACATCCCTGATCATGGTGGCCTCCCCCTATGGCATTCTGCCGGGTCCAGCCTGTACTATATAAGTGCTGATTAGTGTACATAACAATAAATGTTCACAGGTGTAAACAATACATAGTAAATTAACCCCTTAGTGACCAGCCCATTTTAGGCCCTAGTGACCAAGCTATTTTATTTGTTTTTCTATAGACGCATTCAAAGAGCTATAACTTTTTTATTTTTTCGTCTACATAGCTCTATGAGGACTTTTTTTTTGCGGGATTAGTTGTACTTTTTAATAGCACCATTTTAGGGTATATATAGTTTTTTTTATTAACTTTTTTGGGGGGGATTATAAAAAAAACCTGAAATTCCACCATTGTTCTATGCGTTTTTAAATTGACGCAGTTCACTATGCGACGTAAATAACATGTTACCTTTATTCTATGGGTCGGTATGATTACGGCGATACCACATATGTAGAGGTATTTTATGTTTTACGACTTTTGCACAATAAAAACACTTTTGAACTAAAATTATTTGTTTTTGCATCGTTGCTTTCCAAGTTAAATGCTGCGGTCGCTATTGACGGCGGCATTTAACAGGTTAAACGGCCGCGATCGATGTAAACTTCGATCGCGGGTGTTGAAGCAGGAGCCCAGCTGTCACCAGACAGCAGAGCCCCAGCTCCTGCCTGCACGGGACACCCGTGCAGGACTTAGACCAGGCTCACGTGAAAAGGCGTCAGCCTAGCCCAAGGCCCCTTAGTGACTCACGTGAAAAGGCGGTATTGGTGGTCACTAAGGGGTTAAAAATATTGTACATGTGTTTACATTGGGTCCATGTACCGGAGCGCATTTCCGGCGCCTTAAAGAGTGAGCGGCGCTTATCTATGACATATATCAATGGAGCTGGAGCGCTATTCCGCGCATACGCATGACAACTTTGATGCCGACGGTGGCCATCTTTGTGCAGGAATCACGATTTGTAATAGCTATATTGTATTGAACAGCGCAGACATAATAGAATATTACTACCTAGTTATAGCTATACAAAATTATTGATAGCTTCCTAGATGATCAAATTTGGAATATGAGACAGCCTAAATAACTAACTATATAAAATGTAAAGCGCTATTCAGCGCATGCGTGTAAGGATTTTGAGGCCAACAGTGGCCATTTTGGTAAACTAAACTTTAACTCGGACGGAGTGTACTATGACAAACCCAATAGCCCAAGTATGATTGTATAATTATAATAGTTTATATATGTAGAGGATAATCATCTAATTAGTTAGGCCCCATGCACACGACCGTAAAAACTCCCGTAATTACGGGCCCATAGATTTCTATTGGCCACGGGTACCACCGCGTATGCTTACGGGAAGGTGCCCGTGCCGTTGAAAAAGAAAGAACATGTCCTATTTCAGGCCATAATTACGGCACGGGCAGCCCATAGAAGTCTATGGGGCTCCCGTAATTACGGGTGACTACGTGTGTGCACCCGTAATTACGGGAGCGTTGCTAAGCCACGTCAGTAAATAGTCACTGTCCAGGGTGCTGAAAGAGTTAAACGATCGGCAGTAACTGTTTCAGCACCCTGGACAGTGGCTACCGATTACAATATAGATAAAGCTGTTAAAAAAAAAAAGACGTTCATACTTACCCAGAACTCCCTGCTTCTTCCTCCTGTCCGGCTTCCTGGGATGACCTTACAGCCCATGTGACCGCTGCAGCCAATCACAGGCCAATCACTGGCTGCAGCGGTCACATGGACTGCTGCGTCATCCAGGGAGGTCGGACTGGATGTCAAGAGAGGGACGCGTCACCATGACAACGGCCGGGTAAGTATGAATTTCTTTTACTTTTATTACGGAAAGGGCTGTCCCTTTTCTCTATCCTGCACTGGGAGAGAGGGGGGCTGCCGATTAGTGCAGTGCAATTTTGCAGCCCAAAACGTGCCCGTAAATATGGGTGCAATACGGGTCGAATACGTATGACCTAGGACTCGTATTTACGGGTGGCCAAAATACGGTCGTGTGCATGGGGCCTTAGTGTTAGTGTTTCTTTATAAAGAGATAAAAAAGAGTTAGTATTTCTTTAGAAGGGAACTGGTACAGAAAAAACGCTATTCAAACGCACTGTGTGTATACTGTCAAAAAATAATAGCCCATCGATCTCAAAATTAGACATAAAGGTTCAAAGAATTTGTTTATGAAACAAATCTTTGTAGCCAATAATTGCAGAATATATCTTTTTTTAAAAAGCGCATCTGATATTGTTTACAAGATAAAGCATACTAAGGGACATCATTTTACACACCAGGAACGTAGATCCAGGTAAAACACGGTAAGTACTTGATAATTCTTTATCGATGATCTGAAAGAGATATTGTAGTTTACAAATATAAATAGTTTTACACTGATTCATAGGCACAGTACATATATATATGTTACAAATGATTTGTGTTTTACGTCTCATACGTAACATCACATTATATACAGATAATGATGTTGCCTTTTGTATATAGCAGAGGAGAACTTCCTGACTAGTTTCCCTAGAGTGAATTAGATTGGCTGCATGGCCCTTTAAATAACTGCCGCAGCTGCGGAAGATGTTACGGAATGTGGTGAAAGTCGGCTCCGCCCCTGCACTTTGTGACATCACTCACATTATATAAGGAGCCGCAGAGCTGACACTTATTTGAGGGTTTTAGTTGTCAGTGGAGACATTTAGTGTTGGTGAGATATTTAGACTTTGTAAGGATTTGTAGTGTTGGAAAGAGATTTGGACTTTCTGAACAGGATGAAGAAAGGCGACGAGGAGGAGTTCCCAGATGAGATGTGGAGAAAGATGGTGGAGGAGGCTAAGCCGGCATTCCGGCCATCAAAGTTTGGCAAAGTCTCTTTTTGGCCAAATCTGGAGACTATTCTAGAGGAGGATGAGGATGAGGAGGAAGCGGATGTAGCGGAGGAGGTTCTATATATTGAGGAGGAGAACATCAGCAGGCCCTTCAGTTGTCATGTGAAGGAGGCCTGGCCAAGCATGGAGTCATTCATAAGTACAAGATGTTGGATTCCAAAATGTCTAAGGAGAAAGATCCGAAGCAACAAAAGCAGAGATGCAGAGAGCCGTCGTCCATCACGGTTCCTTAGAGCCATCTTCTGTTGTAACGTCAAGACATCAGAATAGGCGACCTATAATATCATTAAGATCATCATATCGGAGACCTTATAACATCAAAGGAAAACATTTTAACATCAACATTTACAACATAAGATCTATGATTTCCATCAGAAATATTACCACCAGATTGAATATCCTGATGTAACATCTGCCGGGCTGGAGATTAAAGGATTTAATTATTAATAATTATTCAGCTTAACAAAAACATTTGAAATAAAATTAAAATTAAAAAATAAATTGATTTTTATCTCAATATTATTATAATTTATTTATTTTTATTAGGCAGCCTTCAGGTGACCATGGACTGTACCCACCTACCTATCCACTTTTTTCAAATGCTGCCAGTCTGCGTGGTTAGGGAAGAAAGATATTACCAGCAGAATACAAACATGTTATAAAGAGTATAGAAAAATTAGTTTATAACTTCTTGCTGTCTGGCATACATGTATTTTTGCTTTTAAACTTTATGGCTCTGTATACATCCTTTGCATTTCTCTGAAGTGGAAGTGCCCCCTGTATTATACTGCATAAGGCCCCATACACATGACCATATTTTTCCCCTCCCGTAAATACTGGTGTAAATACGGGTCCTTTGTCACCCGTATTTACGGACCGTGCCCGTAAATACGGGTCCGTAGTCACCCGTATTCCAGGACACATTTTCTCTGCTTGTCTTTACACGTAGAGAGAGATTCTGCACTAATCGGCAGCCCCTTCTCTCTATCCAGCACTGATCGCCAGCCTCTTCTCTCTATCCAGCTCTGATCGGCAGTCTCTTCTCTCTATCCGTGCTGGATAGAGAGAAGGGGCAGAGTTTCTGCAGCGGAACGCAGCGATAGAGAGAAAAAGAAGTTCATACGTACCCCGGCCGTTGTCTTGGTGACGCGTCCCTCTTTTGACATCCAGTTCGACCTTCCTGGATGACGTGGCAGTCCATGTGACCGCTGCAGCCTGTGATTGGCTGCAGCGGTCACATGGGATGAAACGTTATCCCAGGAGGCCGGACTGGAGGAAGAAGCAGGGAGTTCTGGGTAAGTATGAACTTTTTTTTGTTGCAGGTTTTTGAAGGAAACATTAGAAATCTATATTGTGTGCGCCGCGCATGGTACTCACTGTCCAGCAGTAGTCACTGTCCAGGGTGCTGAAAGAGTTACTGCCGATCAGTGCAGCCCCTTCCCTATATCCAGCACTGATCATTTAACTCTTTCAGCACACTGGACAGTGACTACCGCTGGACAGTGATTACCATGCGTAACAACGCTCCCGTAATTACGGGTGCACACACGTAGCCACCCGTAATTACGGGAGCCCCATACACTTCAATGCGCCGTAATTATGGCCTGAAATAGGACATGTTCTATATTTTTCAATGGCCCGAGCACATTCCCGTACGCAAAAGATGTCTATGGGACCGTAATTACGGGCGTTTTTACGGTTTTGTACATGGGGCCTTAGGCACTATATAGTAAATCCAAATAGGTTCTCTAAATGAGAGATTACATACCTGTATTATTCCGCTATGATCTGATCACATCCTGCGAGTGCCTGCATACTTAACACTTTCAGGACCAAGCTCCTTTTGGCCTTCAGGACCAGACCTATTTTACCAAATCTGACATGTCATTTTATGTGGTAATAACTCTGGAATGCTTTTGCCTATCCAAGCGATTCTGAGATTGTTTTTTTCGTGACATATTGTACTTTGTTAGTGGAAAAATGTGGTCAATAAATTCATTGCTTATTTGTGAAAAACACCAAAATTTCAAGAAAATTTGCAAAAATAATAATTATTTTTCTAATATTAAATGTATCTGCTTGTAAAACAGTACAGTCTACTTTATATTTGCATAGTTTTCTTGGAAATTATTTTAGAACTTTAGCAGCAATTTATCACATTTTCAAGAAATTTAAAAAAAGGCTATTTTTCAAGGACCAGTTCAGTTCTGAAGTAGCTTTGAGGGCCCTATATACTAGATGGACCCCATAAGTCACCCCATTTTAAAAACTGCATCCCTCAAAGTATTCAAAACCGCATTCAGAAAGTTTCTTCACCCTTTAGGCTTTTCACAGGAATTAAAGCAAAGTAGAAGGGAAATGTAACATTTTTTTTAATGTTTTTTTGCCGAAATTTAGTTGGAATACATTTTTTTTTCTGTAACACAGAAGGTTTTACCAGAGAAACGCAACTCAATATTTATTGCCCTGATTCTGCAGTTTTTAGAAATATCCCACATGTGGCCCTAGTGTGGTAATGAACTGAAACACAGGCCTCAGAAGCAAAGGAGCACCTAGTGGCTTTTGAGGCCTCCTTTTTTTAGACTATATTTTAGGCACCATGTCAGGTTTGAAGAGGTCTTGTACCAAAACAGTGGAAATTCTCCAAAAGTGACACTGTTTTGGAAACTACACACCTCAAGGAATTTATCTAGGGGTATAGTTAGCATCTTGACCCCACAGGTATTTTGCTATATTTATTGGAGTTTGTCTGTGAAAATGAAAATCCTACTTTTTTTTTCCTGAAAAAATATAGATTTTGTTTTCATTTATACGAGGAATAAATAATAAACACCCCAAAACTTGTAAAGCTATTTCTCCCGATTACGGCAATACCCCATATGTGGTAATAAACTGCTGTTTGGACCCACGGCAGAGCTCAGAAGGGAAGGAGTGCTGTTTGGATTTTGGAGCACAGATTTTGCTGGAATGGTTTTCAGTGCCATGTCGCATTTGCAACTCCCTGGAGGGACCAAAACAGTGAAAACCCCCAAAAGTGACCCCATTTGGAAAACTACAACCCTTAAGGAATCTATCTAGGGGTATAGTGATATATTGATAGGTAAATTTAGACCACACAGGTCTTTTGCAGAATTTATTAGAATTAGGCCGTGAAAATGAATATCAACATTTTTTCCACCAAAACTTAGAATTTTTTCATTTTCACAAAGGATAAAGGAGAAAAAGCACCCCAACGTTTGTAAAGCAATTTCTTCCAAGTGCGGCAATACCCCACATGGTCATAAATGTTTTTTCATTAGAAATTTATTAACCCTTTCAGGACTGATCCATTTTTTTGCTTTTTCATTTTCGTTTTTCCCCTCCCACTTTCCAAGAGCCATAATTTTTTTTTCTTTTTCAGTCAGTAGGGTGGTTTGAGGGCTTATTTTTTGCGGGAGAAGTTGTAGTTTCTAGTGACACCATTTAAAGTACCATTTAATTCACTGGGAAACGGAAAATAAAAATCATTGCAGGCTGAAATTGGAAAAAAATGCGATTCCTCAATTGTTTTTTGGGTTTCGTTATTACGGCTTTCACCGTGCGTTGTTTGTTTTATATTTTTCACTAATTTTTCACTAATAATAAATATTTTTTTTACACATTTTATTAGTCATTAGATCTCTGGTACAATACACTGCAATACTAATGTATTGCAGTATAATGTCATTTTTACAGTCTCCTCTAACAGCGCGATCGCTGTTCCTGTCCGTTAGTCCCGGGTGTCAGCTGTAATACACAGCTGACACCTGCAGCATATGGAGTGGGCTCAGCGCCTGAGCCCGTCCCATATATAACCCCCCCGCACCACAACATGCTATTAAGTCGTGGTGCGTGAAGGGGTTCAAGCGCAGCGGATAGGGCAAAGAGAAAATTTACATTTTCCACTCATCTGCCATTAGCCCAGTTTGTGCCACTGAGGACAAATACCTCATACAATGTTGAGCTGTTTCTCCCGGGTATAAAATGTCATATATGTGGACATAAGCTGGTGTTTGGGCACGCTGTCGGGCTCAGAAGCGAAAGGAGCGCCATTTGGCTTTTGGAGCGCAAATTTTGCTTGGTAATAGTTCTGTTTGGGGTTTTAGTGGTATTTCAGTTTATAATGTTGGAGCATATGTAGGCGGTGCGGAGTACATCAGGGCATAATAAGAGGGTATAATTATGCAGTAAATAATTCATAGATATGTGGCCAGTGTCGCACTGATAAATGGTGCCCAATCTTATCCGATTTTGGAACGCTCTGCGCAATTTCTGTCGCTATATTCTGAGGGCCAGAACTTTTTTATCTTTTCTCCACCGGAGCTGTGTGAGGGCTTATTTGTTGTTACAATCTGTAGTTTTCATTAGTACAAATTTAGGGTACATGTGATTTTTATTTATTTTTTCATCTCTTTTTATTCTATTTTTTATTTTTTTTGGCAACCTAGGTGACAAATAAAAAACAATTCTGACAATGTTTTTTGTCTTTTTTTTTTTCCGTGTTCACCGTGCGCTATAAATGACATTTTACTTTATTCCTTTTATTCTGTCTGTTGATACGATTACGGCGATACCATATTTATATAGTTTTTTTTAATGTTTTGTGGTGTTTGCGCAATAAAATCACTTTTCTATAAAATTTATTTTTTATGTCACCATATTCTGAGAGCCGTAACTTTTTTTATTTTTCAGTCAAAAAAGCTGTGTAAGAACTTTGTTTTTTGCGGAATAGGTTGTTGTTTTATTGTTACTATTTTGTAGTACATGCGACTTTTTGATCACTTTTTATTCTATATTTTGGGAGGGGTGGTGACCAAAAAAATAGTGATTCTGGCATTGGTTTTTAATTCTGTTGCGGCGTTCACTGTGCGGAAAGATTATATTTTTATAGTTTGGGTCATTATGAATGCGGTGATACCAAATATGTGTACTTTTATATATATATATATATATATATATATATATATATATATATATATATATTTTTTATTTTTTTTTAATTTTTTTTAGTGGTTTCATTTTTTTTCCTATAATAAAAGACTTTATAGGAAAAAAAAGCATTTTTTGTTTTTGTAACTTATTTTTACACTTTTATAAAACCTTTTAATTACCTTTTTTTTACTTGAAGACCTGCAGCACTGATAGCTTCTATAATACATTATACTACCTAGGTAATGTAATGTATTATAAACTCAGCGTGACGCTGAGAGTCACACTGACAGGAAGCCTATGAGGGCCAGCCAGAGGCTTCTGGCATGGCAAGTTGTATGGCCTCCGGTTTTGACATGAACACCGACTGCAGCACCCGCAATCGGTCACCGTGAAAGTTTGTTGTATCAACAAACTTTCCCTGCAATCACATGATCGGGACCGGAACCAATATTTTATAAATATAATGGTGGTTTCTCTCGGCTCAAATACCCACAATATCTCTCTCAGACCGGAGCAGGCAAAACTAAATTGGGTATGATCCAACAAATACCCTAAATGGCATATATAAAGTACAGTTATATACTTTTTCCATCTATTAGAGACATAAGATCCTTTTCCTACCAGGAGTTCTTTGAATGTGGAGAGAGACGATAAGGAGCTCGGTGGAACTACAAGGATAAGAATTACCATCCACACCCTCATTGGATTGCGGATTGTCCACTGCATTTTTCTGGGAGAGAGTGTCCATACTGAATGATATTGGACTGTTACCAGTGCCGTCTGAGCGGTAAACTTAACTGTACTTTATGTGTACATTTTATGCCTGTATATTTAAGATCGTTTGATAGAGGCTGATTATATGACTTCTTCTTAAAGGCAGTCGGCAGTCAACGTGTCTGATTTGGTCATAGCACCTCAATTGCAGCATGTAACTGATTTAGAAGGAGAACGGGTAGTTATTAATCATCATATTTTTTTTTTTTACCATACTGTTCATGCTTCAACATAGATTTTAGTGTGTTTATGGCTTCTCAAGCTATAGTTTTATGAATTGAAGGGTAGTTCTCATCTCAGACATTTATGGCATATCCACAGCATATGCTATAAATGTGTGATAGGTGCTGGTCTAAGCTCTGGGACCCGCACAAATGTGGTGAACGGGGGTTCCCTGGGCCCCGTTCCACTTGGTGAGGTGGCCGCTGGCCACTGATTCCAGGGGGAGGCGGTAACGCATGCTCGCGCCTCTCTTAATTCTGTTCTATGGGAGTTACAGTAACAGCCGAGCAGCGCTTGGATGGGGGAGCTCTACCTATCCCATATATTTTATTTATGGATATTCTCTGTGTATAGTGTCCTCCTCATTTTATAAATTCATCTGACTTTCCATGTACTCAGCTCCTCTGTGTTCTTCTCTATTCACAATTTCATTGCGGTTTCTGTTACAAACGTAAACTGTGACGCAATGCCGGATCTGTCGCATGGAGGATATCACCTGCACCTGACAGACCCCATTGATTTATGTCGGGTTTCTTCGTGGTGCATTGCTTTTCTTCCTATGAAATCTGATGGAAATTGTGAGTTTGGCCTCCAACAGAGCCTCTGACGCAGATGTGTACAAAGCCTCAGTAAAAAAAAACTAAAAATAAATTACGTTTAAATGGCATCTAAATAGAGCATAATAATTTTCTTTTACTTCAGCCATTGTATTCTTGGATGAAGTTGACAAGATTGGCAGTGTCCCTGGCATACATCAGCTGAGGGATGTGGGCGGAGAAGGCGTGCAGCAGGTATGGCTGATTTGTAGCCTTTTTTGATTATGTGCATGTAGGTAATAAATAAAACACTTTTTAACTTCTCCTGCTCTGTAGAAGTCTATAGTTCTGTATAGCTTTGTCATATTTATATAATATTACTGTTTCCAGGACATATAGAAATGTATTTATTTTTGCTGTGTTGGTGCATCTATTATTATTCTTCCTATTATTCTTATTATTCTTCGGCCAGTAGACTTGATCATATATAAATCTAAAAACCTGCGGTAACTCATTTTTAGGGTTTGCTGAAGCTTCTTGAAGGTACTATTGTTAATGTCCCAGAGAAAAACTCAAGTGAAACCGTTCAAGTTGACACGACAAACATCCTGTTTGTATCATCTGGAGCTTTCAATGGCCTGGACAGGATCATCAGTAGGAGGAAGAATGAAAAGGTTTGATTTTAAATCCTTAAAAAGATTTCCCAATTTTGCACATTCATGACATACCCACTAATAGTTTAGGTGGGACCCCACCTATCAGACGTTTGACATATCCCCTGAAAATGGCCCATTTTACTTTCTGATTCCCTCTGCACACAACAGGACGACATAAACAGCAGATATGCAGCTCTGTTCTAAGTGTACGCAGTCCCTGACTGTTCAGATTACTTTCCTGTGTTTGTGCCCTCTACTAGTTAAGATGTTTAAGTGTCACGTATAGTTTGGAGATTTTTAGGCTCTCTCCTGCCTGACACGGTGATTTAGATATGCACTTGTATTTACTTGAACTGTTCTAGGAAGAACTTGAGTATTTCATTTATCAAATTGTTGGGGGTGCTATATAATGCCGATATGGTCCACAATACTCCTTCTCATAACTTCTTGCACCTTATGGGCCTACTCCCCTCTTTAATGCACCCTGGCCTTTGTGCTCCTGATAGCAAAGAAATCTTCATTTTCCAGAGCATATCCATGTAAATGACTATTTAACCCTGAAGTGTATGGCATGGACACAGAAGATGTAATATACAGCCGACATCCTACTGCAACAGCTAAATTTAGAGAGCAATCCAATCTTGTCCCTTTAACCCCTTAGATGCGGCATGAGTTTCCTCTCTATATGACGTACATATGCCCTAATTTCTTAGACAGACAACCCCTTTATTTTCAAGTATTTATATATAAAACATGCTGCTTGAGCTACATAATATAAATTATCCAAAACTTCTGAATTTGGGTATCAATATAATGTGCATAGTTTCAAAACGTATGAAGTAGTCCGATCACCCAGGTGTAGGTAATGGTGCACGGACGGCATGCAAAACAACATGTATCGACGCAGGTAGCGTAATATAGTGTGCATAAACCAGAGGAATGACTGGTAAAAGCTCTGACCAGTAGTAGATGCGCATGTGCTATTAATAGCTTTGTAGAAGGTAAACTTTAATTATTTTATTCCTCTCTTTTATGTTTTCATTTTGTATTCCCTCTGCTCTTCAGTATTTGGGATTTGGCATAGCCTTTAATATGGGGAAAGGTCGTCGAGTTGCTGCAGCAGCAGATCTAGCAAATTCCAGTGCGGAGTCTAACTCTGTACAAGACATTGAAGAGAAGGACCGGCTGCTGCGTCACGTGGAAGCAAGGGACCTCATTGAGTTTGGCATGATCCCAGAGTTCGTGGGACGTCTACCTGTAGTGGTGCCCCTTCACAGCCTTGATGAACAGACTCTTGTACGCATCCTCACAGAGCCACGTAATGCTGTTGTGCCACAATACCAGGCTCTGTTCAGCATGGATAAGGTTTGATTTTAATAGCTTTTTATATAAGTTGAGATGTTTTTTGGTTTTTTTCTTCAGATGTCTGACTACATTGTACTCATTTATTGTGTTTCTGTGTGAATTAAACGTCACTGAAGGTGCTCTGCGGGCCATTGCTAGACTGGCTCTTGAACGAAAAACTGGTGCTAGAGGCCTCAGCTCAATCATGGTAAGTCCACATTCTTTCCTATCGCTGGAGCTATTGTATTTTCTTCTGTGGAAAATGTAGAGCAACGTACATCATACCATGCAGCAGCTTAGTATTGTTGGGTGACGGAGGCCTGCCAGTTGGACAGCCATTACCTTATATAATATAATTTTGTTATTTTTTTTAAATCCTAAATGTAAATGGGTTTGCCATTGATGGTTTTTTTTTTCTTCTTCTTTAAGGAAAAGCTGCTTCTTGAGCCCATGTTTGAAGTTCCAAACACTGACATAGTTTGTGTTGAGTTGGACCAGGAGGTGGTTGAAGGGAAAAAGGTGCCAAGCTATATTCGGTAAGTAAAGGAATTCACTTCTTCATGAGTGAAGGGGCTGTACTTGACTTCCCGAGACTGATAATCGATGACCTTTTTCTGTTTTTAACTAATTAACTGCCATTCGTTGCAGCTCCCATAAAGCGCGAACACACACCCTTCTTCACGGTCTACACACACAATACGGGAAGATAGTTTGTGTCTCTTGAATAAGGCTGCCCCATGAAAGTTCTTTTAAAAAATAAAATATACATGGTTACAAGATTAATTAAAAAAAAAAAGTACAATATTTATCTTCTACATTTAATTAAGGGAACTAAAATGAAATACACGAGACTTTAAGTTTAAAATTGTTTTCAAGTGTCAACCTGTGCCTTAAATTTACATAGTCAGAATGTAAAATAATTGATTTACTCCTTCTTCTCTCCATAGAACACAAAATAAAGAGGTGACAGAGGAGGAGTATGACTCCGGAGTGGAGGAAGAAGGCTGGTCTCGGCAGGCTGATGCAGCAAACAATTAGACTGTCCGGTTCACTACTGTTCTCCTTCAGTGTTAAAATTGTTTATTCCCCTTTAGCAAGAAACTTTTCACAATACGAAATATAACTTTTATTACCAGGAAAACTCACTTTGGGAGAACAACCAAATTCATTTTAAGGAACTTCAGATTTCTACTGTAGAAAGCAGCGTTTATACGGGTCGGATGGTAACCGTGTATATTATCTGGGGCTTTTATAAGACACAAATCTTTTTGTTAACACTTGTTAAAGCTTCATTTACTGGGATTAACCGTGTTTAATTTTACTATTATGTTCTATGACTATTGTGCAGGTGTGAACTCTACAAAAACATGTTGGTTGTTTGAGCTATACAGGGGTCTCACCATCTCCCAAACTTCTTTCCATGCATTTATTAGTGCTGGTATTTCGTGTCAAAGCAGACATTTTTTTTAATTATTATTATTATTTTTTTTTAATGTCATGGCTGGTTAAAACTGGAACCTTACATAAGTGCTAAAGATTTTAGTGCTTTTCTCCACCAATTATATATTTTATATCTGCTAGGATTATGGCTGATATCTTGACCCCTCACCCCATCTCCATTGGCATGGGTTCATACCAGTGGGTGCATTGCAGGTGCCTATGGTCTGTTACTCTTCATCTGAGTCACTGCATGATAAAATATAATTAAAACTATCATGCATATAATGAGGACAAATTCATCAAAGGAATTGTACTTGCTCTCAATACAGATGTTTGATGGACCATGTCAGCCGAGACCATCCAACATGCTGCAACTGTGGTCCATTTGTAAGTGTCTTATGTCAACTGCTAGCAAGCCCTAGGAAGCCTGTCTAATGAAACCCTTCTACAAATTCTGCATTTCCCATAATACAGTAACTTCTATAGTAAAGGGATTGTTAGTTCTTTATACAATAATATTTGATTGATTTTGTAATTAATTTCCTGCTGGAAATGTATTATATCATGCTGCAGACCCCACGGTAGTGACAGGGTTGATATGAAAAGCTTTTAAGTTATAGAGAAATGCTTGTCTGCGGGATTTTGTGTCCTTTTTTTGCTTTTTGATTTTAGAATTTCACAGAAATGGGCAACGTTAATTCTGTATAACATTCACCCGAATAAACGTCTCTAGCCAAAAAGTAAGCCCAGCGTAATGTAGGCGCAGCCGTAATGAAGGAAGCGCATGACTAGGTGTTTGGGAGTTTTAGGCTATTAAGTTTTAGGCTACATGTATAAGGATTGGAGGGTTATGTGAAAGGGGCATGGGGCAAAAATGTATCTATATGTGGTGGGTGGAGAGTAAAGTATATAAGTCCATGCGGGGAAGAGGCAGCCCTCTTTCCCGCTGGACAACAGGAGAAAAATTTGTCCTGTTATTACATTTAAAAAAAAATAAAATATATATATTCATATTTTTTCACTTACCTGATGGACGCGGCGATGGAGACGACGATGGCCAGGATCCGGGATGCAGCGATGCAGCACGGCGTGGGATGGCTGGATGCGCTGTTTGCCGGGGCTCTTCCTCCGGTTCCAGCGGCTGGAGAGGAGAGTGAGGGACGCAGCAGCGGGCGTTCCAGGCCTCAGGAGAGGCCTTCATCAGCAGAAACACCTCGGTCTGGTCGGCGCCGAGGGAGCCCCTCCAGGGACCCTCCTCCTCCTGCTGGTCCGGAGCTGCACCCTGGCGACGGGCCGCGGAGGTCTGGGAGGAATCCCATCAGGCGGGCAAGACCGGAGGTGACAGGAGGGGGGGGCCGCGGCGGCCATCTTCCTCCCTCCTGTCTGCAACGGCAAGACCGGAAGTGGTGGCGGGACCGGAAGTGCACGCTGGACCGGAAGTGCACGCTGGACCGGAAGTGACGGCTTTCTCCGGTGCCGATGTTCCTGGTGCCGGAGGAGCTCTTCAGAAGGACGTCCGGACATCAGATCCGATCCGGAGGAAGAGGCGGGTGGCCTCCAGATGGGGAGCGAGATCGCCTCCTGCTGAAGCAGGGAGGCGTGTGGCGGCG
Organism: Rhinoderma darwinii; assembly: GCF_050947455.1. Classification (NCBI taxonomy): domain Eukaryota; kingdom Metazoa; phylum Chordata; class Amphibia; order Anura; family Rhinodermatidae; genus Rhinoderma; species Rhinoderma darwinii. The sequence continues at coordinate 326,426,823 of NC_134689.1, forward strand.
GCAGCGACCGGAAGGACCCGGGCAGCTTCGGCGAGCGACGCCGGGCCCCATTAGGACAAGGGGGGGCAGCGGTCTGCGAGACAAGCGACAAGCAGAAGATTTATTTTTGACAGTCTGAATATGTCGCGCCACCAGCGGGTGGCAGGATCGTGGACGAATATGTTGCGCCACCAGCAGGTGGCAGGACCGTGGACGGGCCGCGTTCCGCTGGGCCTAGAGCTTCACTGACCAGAAGTGCGCGGAGCTACGGGGAGCGTGGGGTGCAGGAGCACCACTCCCCAGGATCGTCACGACCGATGTCGGACTCATCAGGAGTGGTGGACGCGTCCGCTGGGAGGTCACCTCAGGGACGGCCGGGTGAGTCTACCACGGATGTGGTGCCGGGGATGTGTGGGGGGGATGTGGGGGGGATGTTGTCAATGTCTCAAATGCATTTGATGTTTAGAGGGATGCAGGAATATTTTATGAGAATTGTGCCAGGCGTAGAGCAGTCGCCAGCGAGGGTATGGGGCGCTTCTAGTGAGGCGAGTGCTAGTGCGGCGGGGAGTGCGGTTGCTAGCAAGGCGATTTCTAGTACAGCTGCGGCAGGGATTGTGGGTGTTAGTGAAGTGGCGCCGGTTGCGGGTGCCATAGTGGCGGTGGAAAAAGCGGTTGACGTGGCGGCTAGTACAGCTAAGAAAGTGGTGGAGGATGTGCGTTTGGCTGACGCGGCAAAAGGTGAGGTTTATGTGTGCTTTGAGGGCCCGCTGGGGGCACATTTGAAGGTAGAGATTAGGGAAAAGATCTGGAAAGATGAATATGTTGAGATTTTTTCTTTGCTGCCGTTAGAGAAGTTTAATTTGGACCGGTGGAAACCGGATGAAAGTAAGAAGGAGGAGGAGGAGCGGCGGCGGTATCGCTTGATTCCTCGGACTTTTGCGAATTGGCTGCAGGCCTTCGCTATTTTGGCTAGTGTGGTGGGAGAGAAGGTGCCGGAGAACTGTTCGGCGCTATTTTGTTATATGGATTCAGTAGGGGAGGCGTATCGTGTATACGGTGGTAATGCATGGTTGCGGTATGACGAACAGTTTCGTCAGCGGAAGTCGGTGCGCCCGTCGTTGCGATGGGACCACAAAGATATCAGTTTGTGGATGCGTCTGATGTCTGCGCCAAAACAGGGGCAGCAGCCCTTTCGGGATGCGGCCGGCGGTCAGGGGTCAGCAGCGGGTCAGTCAGGATCCTCAGGAAAGGGGTGTTGCTGGCAGTATAATGAGGGGCATTGCAAGTTCGGCCCAGACTGCAGGTACAAGCACGAGTGCTCCGGTTGCGGAGGCGCCCATGGTTTGTCCAGATGCTTCAAGAAGCATAAGGGCAGGCAGGGAGATGCTGAGCAGAAGAGGGGCGACGCCGGTGAGGGTGGAAAGGATGCTCCCGTTTTTAAGGGGCTATCCAAATAGGAAAGTAGCGGAGTTGTTGTGGTTAGGTTTTTCAGAAGGTTTTCGGATTCCGTGTACGTCGGTTGGACGTGATGGGGTAGTCCGTAATTTGTCATCTGCTTTGGCGCGGCCTGATCTGGTTACGGATAAGCTGCTGAAGGAGGTGGCTTTGGGCCGCATGGCGAGGCCGTTTTCCTTCTCGCCTGTTCAGAGTTTGCGGGTTTCCCCGTTAGGTTTGGTTCCAAAAAAGGAGGTGAATAAATTCCGCCTTATTCATCACTTGTCTTATCCGGAAGGCGAGTCGGTGAATGACGGCATTGATCCGGCATTGTGCGCGGTCAGTTACACTTCCTTTGATGCGGCGGTTGTTTGGGTTCGGAAATACGGGAAGGGCTCTCTGTTAGCGAAAACTGACATTGAGGCTGCTTTTCGTTTATTGCCGGTGCATCCGGATAGTTTTTGTTTGCTGGGATGTTATTGGCAGGAGGAATATTTTGTAGATTGTTGCCTCCCGATGGGCTGCTCCATTTCATGCGCTTATTTTGAGATGTTTAGCACGTTTTTGGAGTGGGTGGTCCGTCGGGAGGCGCAGGTGCAATCTGCCCTGCATTATCTGGATGATTTCCTGTTTATCGGTCCGCCGGGTACATATGTGTGTGCAGGATTGCTACACACTATGGAGAGAGTGGCAAAGAATTTTGGGTGCTCATGTATCAGCCGGTGTCTAGTGTGGACTTGGAGCTGTATACTGATGCATCAGGTGCTTGCGGATTTGGAGCTTATTTCCAGGGGCAGTGGTGTGCAGGAGTTTGGCCAGATGCTTGGCATGAATGTGGTTTTGTCCGTAACTTGGCTCTGCTGGAACTGTTCCCGATTGTGGTGGCTGCGGAGTTGTGGGGGATTGTCTGCGGGACCGGAGAGTGCGTTTCGTATGTGACAATCTGGGTGTGGTTCAGGCTGTTAATGCTCAGACAGCTAATTCTCCGCCGGTCGTGCGACTATTGCGACATTTAGTTTTGAGAGGTTTGATGTTGAATGCGCATTTTGTGGCAGTGCATATTCCTGGGGTGCTTAATTCAGTGGCTGATTCCCTTTCTCGTCAACAGTGGGACAGGTTTCGTCTGCTGGCACCGGGGGCGGAGTCTCATGGCCTGCTTTGTCCAGAGCATCTGTGGAAGGTGGTGTGACAATGGCGATGTCGCTCGTGGAAAGGTCGGTTAGTGCGGTCATGTGGCAGAGGTACAGTACAGTATGGCAGGTATGGGAGGCTTTGTTGGAAAATGCGCAGGCAGGTATTGCAGATCGGCCGGCGTGTTTGTTGTATTATATAGGAAATGCGTACAGTGAAGGGGCGTCTGCAGCAACGGTTGCTCGAAGTTTGTCGGCCTTGGCTTTTTGGTTTAAGAAGAAAGGTGAGGAGGACGTGACTAAGTCCTTTCTGGTCCGGCAGGCAATGAAGGGTTTCAGGAGGGGTTCTGCAGTTAGGGACCACAGGAAGCCGGTGTCATTTGAGCTGTTGGTAGCGATTTGTAAATTGTTGAGGGATGTTTGTGTTTCGGCGTTTGAAGCGCGGCTATTTACACTGGCCTTTTCTTTGGCGTTCTTTGGGGCGTTCCGGATATCGGAGTTGGTGTCGGCCAGTAAGAGTGTGGCAGGGGTTTTATTGTACGCGGATGTGGATTTGGATGGCTCCTGCCTTTCTTGTTTGCTTTGTAGATCTAAGACAGATCAGGAGGGGAGAGGTTTTGTGGTGCGCTTGTATGAGTTACCAGGGTCGCAGGTGTGCCCGGTCCACTGTTTTCGGGAGTTTGTTGCAGTGAGGCCTGAGGGGCCGGAGTCCTTGTTGGTTCATGCAGACGGGTTCATGGAGCAGGTTTTAGCTCTCACTCTTTTAGAATTGGCTCAGCTACGGAGGCAGCTAGGTGGGGTTTATCCCCGGCAATGGTTAAGAAGATCGGTAGGTGGGAGTCAGACCGATATAGGTTGTATGTGCGGCCTCACTTGCTTTGAGGCCGTGGTGATAAGATGTGCTGGAGGTGGATATGGTTTTGTTACATTGCTGTTTGTGTTGTTTTAGATGCAGGTCCCTGCTTGATTTGAATTATTGGGCACTCCTACGTGCACTGGGGAGGTGTGCGTGCAGATGTTCGTCCGGCCGGACGGCAGTTGGGCCTGGATCACTCAGAGGTTCAGGTCAGATGGTTGGGTCTGTGGGGCATGCTGTGGTGTAGGTTGCTACCAGAGGTCCATTTCTATGCAGGTTTGGACAGGGCGCCGGATATTTTGGTGGTGCAACTTGGTGGCAACGATTTGGGCATTCGGTCATCCAGGGATTTGGTGAGGGATGTTAAGATCGATCTGTTGCGGTTATGGTCGTCTTTTCCAGGAGTGGTGATCGTATGGTCGGATATTGTGGCTCGCAAGGTGTGGCGGCAGGCACGTTCCGTCCATAGTTTGAATAAAGCGCGAGCAAAGGTGAACAAGGTGGTTGGCAGGTTTGTGGCACGCAATGGCGGTGTTGTGGTGCGGCATAAGGAGTTGGAGGGCAGAGAGGTAGGTTTCCTCAGGGCGGATGGTGTTCATTTAAACGAGGTGGGTCTTGATATGTGGATCCTGGACATCAAGGAGGGCATGGAGAAAGCCCTGCAGTTGTGGAGGGAAAATCATGTGTAAGGGGGTCACACATGATTGTCGTGGCGGTAGGAGGAGGGGTCTTTGGAGGCACGTAATGGTAAGAAGGAGAAGCAACAATGGAGATTGTTGGAAGAGAACTCGGGGCGTTTAACCCTGGATAGTATTGGAGGGGCTGGGGAGTGGTTACCCAGCTGATATGGCATATATTCCTGATGGGCAGGGTCCCCAGGAAGGGAGAGAGAGGTCTTGGACATGGTTGGTGCCCTCGGGTCAGGTGCAGAACGGCTGTAGGGTAAGAGGTCCAGACCTAATAAGGAAACGATGGAGTTTGTTATTTAATGATTGAAGTGCCTTCAAGGATCCTTTATCTGGAGTTGGGAAATAGAGCAGGATGTTTATTATGGAGTGTTATGATGTGTTTTATGGTTATGCTCTTTTATCAGAAAAAGGTGTGTATCTAATAAATGGCTGCTGTGGCCTTTACACCAAATTTCATGTGTGGTCTCTTATTGGGGTTTGGGGGGTGTAAGGCCGTAGATAGCGAAAGTCATCAAACATACCTTAAGTCATGTGTTTGTGACATTAAGGGACTTACAAGTTTTGTAGTTCCTTTAAACAAATTAAAAAGTGGATAAAACCTTCCTATCTCATGCTGATGTATTTTGACGCTAGTAAAATGGATTAGACGGGTCTGCTTTTGGTGTACAAACTGTTGCACATACTTTAGAAATAAAAATTAAACCACTGGGAACAGTCAGCCAGAAGGAAAACATGCAAAAAAGACCATCACATTCTCAGTACATATTGCACACGTGATTGCACCATTTTTTTTTCTATATCTAGTTCAAAACCAGTTTGCAACAGTATTTATAAATGTGCCCCATTGTATAGCTCCACTTCCCCATCCTCATCAGAGATTCTTCCACATAACTGCCACTAAGGCCAGCTGGGCTATGAATATTAATGAAAAAAATCGATTAGTTATTGCACTGAAGCATTACACAGGACAGACGTAAGAGCCTGCACTGCCTTGGTTGCACTATCCACGCTAAGGCTGGGTTCACACAAGCATGTTACGTCCGTAATGGACGGAACGTATTTCGGCCGCAAGTCCCGGACAGAACACACTGCAGGGAGCCGGGCTCCTAGCATCATAGTTATGTACGATGCTAGGAGTTCCTGCCTCGCTGCCGGACAAGATGTGCGTGTGTGTGCCTTTGCGTAGCAGTGCTGTGTGTGCCCTCACGCAGCACAGCTATGTGTGTGTGTTCACTTGCGCAGCAAAGCTGTGTGTGTAAGACCTCACTCAGCAGTGCTGTGTGTGTGTGCCCTAGCACAGCATAGCTGTGTGTTGTGTGTGTGTCCTTGTGCAGCAGAATTGTGTGTGTGCACTCGCGCAGCAGAGCTGTGTGTGTGCACTCGCGCAGCACAACTATGTGTGTTTAACCTTGCGCAGCAGAGCTGTGTGTGTGTGCCCTCGCGCAGCAGAGCTGTGTGTGTGCGCGCATTTTAGCGTAGCAGAGCTGTTTGTATGCCATCGCGCAGCAGGCTGTGTGTGCGCTCATGCAGTAGAGGGTTTGTGTGCGCTTGCGCAGCAGAGCTGTGTGTGTCCTCGCGCAGCAGAGCTGTCTGTGTGCCTTTGCGCAGCAGAGCTGTGTGTTCCCTCGTGCAGCAGAGCTGTGTGTGTGCGCTCGCAAAGCAGAGCTGTGTGTGTGTTCTTGCGCAGTATAGCTGTGTGTGTGCGCTTGCGCAGCAGAGGGTTTGTGTGCGCTTGTGCAGGAGAGCTGTGGTTATGTGCCCTCGCGTAGCAGAGCTGTTTGTGCCCTCGCGCAGCACAGCTGTATGTGTAACCTCGCTCAGCAGAGCTGTGTGTGTCCTTGCGCAGCAGAGCTGTGTGTGTGCCATCGCGCAGCAGAGCTGTGTGTGCCCTCGTGCCTAGTGCTGTGTGCGCGCTCGCGCAGCAGAGCTGTGTGTGTGTGCTCACAGAGTATAGCAGTGGGTGTGCGCTTGCGCAGCAGAGCTGTGTGTGTGCCCTTGCATAGCAGAGCTGTGTTTGTGCCCTCGCGCAGCAAAGCAGCAGAGGTGCGCAGCAGAGCTGTGTGTGTAAGCCCTCAGGCAGCAGAGCTGTGTGTGTCCTCGCGCAGCAGAGCTGTGTGTGTGTGTGTGCCCTCGCGCATCAAAGCTGTGTGTGTGCGTATCAGAGCTGGGTGTGTGTGCGTGTCTGTGCATAGCAGAGCTGTGTTTGTGCCCTTGCACAAAACAGATGTGTGTGTGTGTGTAACCTCGCACAGAGGAGCTGTGTGTGTATGTGCCCTCGCGCAGCTGAGTTCTGGGTGTACCCTAGCGCAGCACAGCTGTGTGAGTATGCCCTCACGTAGCACAGCTGTGTGTATGTAAACTTGCGGAGCAAAGCTGTGTGTGTGCCCTCGGGCAGCAGAGCTGTCTGTGTGCGTAGTAGAGCAGTGTGTGTGTGCGCGTCTGTGCGTAGCAGAGCTGTGTGTGTGCCCTCGCGCAGCACAGCTGTGTGTGTGTGTAATCTCGCGCAGCAGAGCTGTGTGTGTGTGCCCTCGTGCAGCAGAGCTGTATGTGTGGGTATGTGCCCACACGCAGCAGAGCTGTGTGTGTGCCCTCGTGCTGTATGTGTGCGCTTGCGCAGCAGAGCTGTTTCTATGCTCACGCAGTAGAGCTGTGTGTGCGCGCGCGCAGCAGAGATGTGTGTGTGCGCACGCACAGCAGAGCTGTGTGTGTGCGCTCATGCAGCAGCGCTGTGTGTGCTCTCGCACAGCAGAGTCATGTGTGTGTGCGCTCGCACAGCAGAGCTGTGTGTGTGTAAACTCGCGCAGCAGAGCTGTGTGTGTGCCCTCGCGCAGCAGAGCTGTGTTTGTGCCCTCGCGCAGCAGAGCTGTGTGCGTGCCCTCGCGCAACAGAGCTGTGTGCGTGCCCTCGTGCAACAGAGCTGTGTGCGTGCCCTCGCGCCACAGAGCTGTGTGCGTGCCCTCGCGCAACAGAGCTGTGTGCGTGCCCTAGCGCAGCAGAGCGGTGTGTGTGTGCCCTCGCGCAGCAGGGCTGTGTGTGTGCCCTCGCGCAGCAGAGCTGTGTGTGTGTGCCCTCGCGCAGCAGAGCTGTGTGTGTGCCCTCGCGCAGCAGAGCTGTGTTTTTGCCCTCGTGCAGCAGAGCTGTGTGTGTGCCCTCGCGCAGCAAAGCTGTGTGTGCCCTCGTGCAGCAGAGCTGTGTGTGTGCCCTCGCGCAGCAAAGCTGTGTGTGCCCTCGCGCAGCAAAGCTGTGTGTGTGCCCTCGCGCAGCACAGCTGTGTGTGTGTAACCTCGCGCAGCACAGCTGTGTGTATATGTGCCCTCAAGCAGCAGAGCTGTGTGTGCCCTCGCGCAGCAAGGCTGTGTGTGTGTGCACTCTCTCGCAGCAAAGCTGTGTGTGTGCCCTCGCGCAGTAGTGATGTGTTTGTGCTCTCGCGCAGCAGAGCTGTGTGTGCCCTCACGCAGCAGAGCTGTGTGTGTGCGCTCGCGCAGCATAGCTGTGTGTGTGCACTTGCGCAGCAGAGCTGTGTATGTGTGTGCCCTCGAGCAGCAGTGATGTGTGTGTGTGCCCTCTAACAGCAGAGATGTGTGCCCTCGCGCAGCAAAGCTCTGTGTGTCTGCCATCGCGCAGCAGAACTGTGTGTATGTGCCCTTGTTCAGCAGAGCTGTGTGTGTGCCCTTGCGCAGCAGAGCTGTATGTGTGTGCTCACGCAGCAGAGCTGTGTGTGTGCCCTAGAGCAGCAGAACTGTGTGTGTGCGCTCTCGCGCAGAAGAGCTGGGTGAGTGTGCCCTTGCGCAGTATAGCTGTGTGTGTGCTTGTGCAGCAGTGCTGTATGTGTGCCCTCACATAGCAGTGCTGTGTGTGTCCTCGTGCAGCAGAGCTGTGTGTGTGCCCTCATTCAGCAGAGCTGTGTGTGTGCTCGTGCAGCATAGCTGTGTGTGCGCTTGCGCAGCAGAGCTGTATGTGTGCCCTCGCGCAGCAAAGCTGTGTGTGTGTGTGCACTTGCACAGCAGAGCTGTGTGAGTAAGCCCTAAGGCAGCAGAGCTGTGTGTGTGTGCCCTCGCGCAGCAGAGCTGTGTGTGTGCACTCGCGCAGCAGAGCTGTGTGTGTGCACTAACGCAGCAGAGCTGTGCGTGTGCCCTCAGACAGCAGAACTGTGTGTGCCCTCGCGCAGCAGAACTGTGTGTGTGCCCTCGCGCAGCACAGCTTTGTCTATGTGCCCTCGCGCACAGAGCTGTGTGTGTGCCGTAGTGCAACAGAGCTGTGTGTGTGTGCCATCATGCAGCAGATCTGTGTGTGTGTGTGCCCTGGAGCAGCAGAGCTGTGCATGTGCGCCCTCACGCAGCAGAGCTGTGTGTGTCCTCGCACAGCAGAGCTGTGTGTGTGCCCTCATGCAGCAGAGCTGTGTGTGTGCTTGCGCAGTATAGCTGTGTGTGCGCTTGCGCAGCAGAGCTGTATGTGTGTCCTCGCGCAGCAGAGCTGTGTGTGCCCTCGCGCAGCAGAGCTGTGTGTGTGCCCTCGCGCAGCAGAGCTGTGTGCGTGCCCTCGCGCAACAGAGCTGTGTGCGTGCCCTCGCGCAACAGAGCTGTGTGCGTGCCCTCGCGCAACAGAGCTGTGTGCGTGCCCTCGCGCAACAGAGCTGTGTGCGTGCCCTCGCGCAGCAGAGCGGTGTGTGTGTGCCCTCGCGCAGCAGAGCTGTGTGTGTGCCCTCGCGCAGCAGAGCTGTGTGTGTGCCCTCGCGCAGCAGAGCTGTGTGTGTGCCCTCGCGCAGCAGAGCTGTGTGTGTGCCCTCGCGCAGCAGAGCTGTGTGTGTGCCCTCGCGCAGCAGAGCTGTGTGTGTGCACTCGCGCAGCAGAGCTGTGTGTGCCCTCGTGCAGCAGAGCTGTGTGTGTGCCCTCGCGCAGCAAAGCTGTGTGTGTGCCCTCGCGCAGCAAAGCTGTGTGTGTGCCCTCGCGCAGCAGAGCTGTGTGTGTGCACTCGCGCAGCAGAGCTGTGTGTGTGCTCGTGCAGCATAGCTGTGTGTGCGCTTGCGCAGCAGAGCTGTATGTGTGCCCTCGCGCAGCAAAGCTGTGTGTGTGTGCACTTGCACAGCAGAGCTGTGTGAGTAAGCCCTAAGGCAGCAGAGCTGTGTGTGTGCCCTCGCATAGCAGAGCTGTGTGTGTGCACTAACGCAGCAGAGCTGTGTGTGTGTGTGTGTGTGCGCGCGCTTGCACTGCAAAGCTGTGTGTGTGATGCCCCTGCGCAGCAGAGCTGTGTGTGTGCCCTCGCTCAAAAGAGATGTGTGTGTACCCTCACGCAGTACAGCTGTGTGTGTAACCTCGCACAGCAGACTGTGTGTGTATGTGCCCTCGCGCAGCAGAGCTGTGTGTGTGTCCTCATGCAATAGAGCTGCATGTGTGCGCTAGAGCAGCAGAGCTGTGTAAGTGGGCGCTCGCGCAGCACAACTGTGTGTGTGTAACCTCGTGCAGCAGAGCTCTGTGTGTATGTTCCCTCGCGCAGCAGAGCTGTGTGTGCCATCGCGCAGCAGAGCTGTGTGTGTATGCCCACGCGCAGCACAGCTTTGTGTGTGTAACCTCGCGCAGCAGAGCTGTGTATGTGTGCCGTTGCCCAGCAGAGCTGTGTGTGTGTGTGCCCTCGCGCAGCAAAGGTGTGTGTGTCCTCGCGCAACAGAGCTGTGTGTGTGTGTGCGTGTGTGCGCGCGCTTGCGCAGCAAAGCTGTGTGTGTGATGCCCTTGCGCGGCAGAGCTGTGTGTGTGCCCTTGCTCAGCAGAGATGTTTGTGTATGTGTGTGTGTGCCCTCGCGCAGCAAAGGTGTGTGTGTCCTCGCCCAACAGAGCTGTGTGTGTGTGTGTGTGTGTGCGCTTGCCCAGCAAAGCTGTGTGTGTGATGCCCTTGCGCAGCAGAGCTGTGCGTGTGTGCCCTCGCGCAGCACAACTGTGTGTGTATAACCTCCCGCAGCAGAGCTGTGTGTGTATGTGCCCACACGCAGCAGAGCTGTGTGTGTATGTGCCCTCACGCAGCAGAGCTGTGTGTGCCCTCGCGCAGCAGAGCTGTGTGTGTGTGCCCTCGCGCAACAGAGCTGTGTGTGTATGCTCACGCGCAGCACAGCTTTGTGTGTGTAATCTCACGCAGCAGAGCTGCGTATCTGTGCCGTTTCCCAGCAGAGCTGTGTGTGTGACCTCGCGCAGCAAAGGTGTGTGTGTCCTCGCGCAACAGAGCTGTGTGTGTGTGTTTGCGCTTGCGCAGCAAAGCTGTGTGTGTGATGCCCTTGCGCAGCAGAGCTGTGTGTGATGCCCTTGCGCAGCATAGCTGTGTGTGATGCCCTTGCACAGCAGTGCTGTGTGTGTGCCCTCGCTCAGCATAGCTGTGTGTGTGCTCTCGCGCAGCACAGCTGTGTGTGTAACCTCGCGCTGCACAGCTGTGTGTGTATGTGCGCTCACGCAGGAGAGCTGCGGGTGTGCCCTAGAACAGCACAGCTGTGTGTATGTAAACTTGTGTAGCAGAGCTATGTGTGTGACATCGCGCAGCACAGTTGTGTGTGTGTGTGCCCTCATGCAGCAGAGCTGTGTGTGTGTGTGCGCTCATGCAGTAGAGTTGTGTGTGTGCCCTTGTGCAGCAGAGCTGTGTGTGCTCTCGCGCAGCAGGGTTGTGTGTTTGAGTGCTTGCGCAGCAGAGTTGTGTGTGTGCGCTCGCACAGCAGAGCTGTGTGTGCGCTCGTGCAGCAGATCTGTGTGTGTGTCACCTCGCGCAGCACAGTATTTTGTGTTTAACCTTGCGCAGCAGAGCTGTGTGTGTGTGCCCTCGCGCAACAGAGCTGTGTGTGTAACCTCACGCAGTAGAGCTGTGTGTGTGTCCTTGCGCAGCAGAGCTGTGTGTGTGTGCCCTCGCGCAGTAGAGCTGTGTATGTGTGCCCTTGCCCAGCAGAGCTGTGTGTGTGTGTGTGTCCTCGCGCAACAGAGCTGTGTGTGTGTCCTCGTGCAATAGAGCTGTATGTGTGCGCTCGAGCAGCAGAGCTGCGTAAGTAGGCGCACTTGCAGCAGAGCTGTGTGTGTGCGCTCGTGCAGCAAAGTTGTGTGTGTCTCTTCGCGCAGCAAAGTTGTTTGTGTCTAACCTCGCGCAGCAGATCTGTGTGTGCCCTCGCTCAGCAAAGCTGTGTGTGTATGCCCTCGCGCAGCACAGCTTTGTGTGTGTAACCTCGCGCAGCAGAGCTGTGTATGTGTGCCCTTGCCCATCAGAGCTGTATGTGTGCCCTCGCGCAGCAAAGGTGTGTGTGTCCTCGCGCAACAGAGCTGTGTGTGTGTGTGTGTGTGTGCGCGCGCTTCCACAGCAAAGCTGTGTGTGTGATGCCCCTGCACAGCATTGCTGTGTGTGTGCCCTCGCTCAAAAGAGATGTGTGTGTGCCCTCACGCAGTACAGCTGTGTGTAACCTCGCGCAGCAGAGCTGTGTGTGTATGTGCCCTCGCGCAGCCGAGCTGTGTGTGTGTCCTCGTGCAACAGAGCTGCATGTGTGCGCTAGAGCAGCAGAGCTGTGTAAGTGGGCGCTCGTGCAGCACAACTGTGTGTGTGTAACCTCGCGCAGCAGAGCTCTGTGTGTATGTGCCCTCGCGCAGCAGAGCTGTGTGTGCCCTCGCGCAGCAGAGCTGTGTGTGTATGCCCACGCGCAGCACAGCTTTGTGTGTGTAACCTCGCGCAGCAGAGCTGTGTATGTGTGCCGTTGCCCAGCAGAGCTGTGTGTGTGTGTGCCCTCGTGCAGCAAAGGTGTGTGTGTCCTCGCGCAACAGAGCTGTGTGTGTGTGTGTGTGTGTGTGTGTGTGCCCTCGCCCAGCACAGCTGTGTGTGTGCCCTAATGCAGAGGACCTGTGTATGTGTGCCCTCGCACAGAAGAGCTGTGTGTGAGCCCTCACGCAGCAGAGTTTTATGTGCCCTCGCGCAGCAGAGTTGGGTTTGTGTGCGCGTCAGTGCGTAGCAGAGCTGTGTGTGTCTAACCTCGCGCAGCAGAACTGTGTGTGTGTCCTCGCGCAACAGAACTGTGTGTGTGCCCTCGCGCAGCACAGCTGTCTGTGTGTGCCCTCGCACAGCAGAGCTGTGTGTGTGTGCCCTCACGCAGCAGAGCTGTGTTTGTGTGTGCCCTTGCGTAGCAGGGTTGTGTGTGCGTAGCAGAGCTGGGTGTGTATGTGCATCTGTGCGTGGCAGAGCTGTGTTTGTGCCCTTGCGCAGCACAGCTGTGTGTGTGTAACCTCACGCAGCAGAGCTGTGTGTGTATGTGCCATAGCGCAGGAGAGTTGTGTGTGTGTGCCCTCACGAAGCAGAGTTGTTTGTGTGCGCTCGCGTAGGAGAGCTTTGTGTGTGTGCGCTTGCGCAGCAGAGCGGTGTGTGTTTTCCCTCGCACAGCAAAGCTGTGTGTGTGCCCTCGAGCAGCAGAGCTTTGTGTGCCCTCACGCAGTAGAGCTGTGTGTGTGTAGCAGAGTTGGGGGTGTGTGTGCGTCGAAGAGCTTGGTGTGTGCATGTCTGTGCATAGCAGAGCTGGGTGTGTGTGTGCGTCTGTGCGTAGGTGAGCTGTGCATGTGTCGCAGAGCTGTGTAAGTGTGCGCTAGCGCTGCAGAGCTGTGTGTGTGCTCATGCACCAGAGCTGTTTGTATGTGTGTGTGCGCTCATGCAGCAGAGCTGTGTAAGTGTACACTCCCGCAGCAGAACTGTGTAAGTGTGCAATCGTGCAGCAGAGCTGTGTGTGTCACATCGCGCAGCACAGTTGTTTGTGTGTAACCTGGCGCAGCAGAGCTGTGTGTGTGTGTGTGTTCTCGCGCAGCAGAGCTGTGTGTGTGCCCTCGCGCAGCACAGCTGTCTGTGTGTGCCCTCGCAGAGCTGTGTGTGTGTGCCCTCACGCAGCAGAGCTGTGTTTGTGTGTGCCCTTGCATAGCAGAGCTGTGTGTGCGTAGCAGGGCTGGGTATGTATGTGCATCTGTGCGTGGCAGAGCTGTGCGTGTGTGTTCCCTCGCACAGCAGAGCTGTATGTGTGACCTCGAGCAGCAGAGCTGTGTGTGCGCTCACGCAGCAGAGCTGTGTGTGCGCTCACGCAGCAGAGCTGTGTGTGTGTGTGTGTGTAGCAGAGTTGGGGGTGTGTGTGCGTCGAAGCTGTGCATGTGTAACCTCGCGCAGCAGAGCAGTGTGTGTGCACTCACGCAACAGAGCTGTGTAAGTGTGTGCACTCTCGCAGCAGAGCTGTGTGTGCCCTTGCGCAGCAGAGCTGTGTGTGTGCCCGCACGCAGAAGAGCTGTGTGTGTGTGCGCTCAAGCAGCAGAGCTGTGTGTATGCTCTCGCAGCAGAGCTTTGTGTGTGTGCACTCGCACAGCAGAGTTGTTTGTTTGTGCACTTGTGCAGTAGGGCTGTGAGTGTGCGCTCACGCAGCAGAGCTGTGTGTGTGCCCTCGCCCAGCGCAGCTGTGTGTGTGCCCGAACGCAGAGGACCTGTGTATGTGTGCCCTCGCACAGAAGAGCTGTGTGTGAGCCCTTGCGCAGCAGAGTTTTGTTTATGTGCCCTCGCACAGCAGAGCTGGGTTTGTGTGCGCGTCTGTGCGTAGCAGAGCTGTGTGTGTCTAACCTCGCGCAGCAGAGCTGTGTGTGTCCTCGCGCAGCAGAACTGTGTGTGTGGGAGCCTTTGCGCAGCAGAGCTGTCCGCGTGCACTTGTGCAGGAGAGCTGTGTGTGCCGTCGCACAGCAAAGCTGTGTGTGTGCCATCACGCAGCAGGGGTGTGTGCGTGCTCTCGAACAGCAGAGATGTGTGTGTGTCCTACCGCAGCAGAGGTGTGTGTGTGTGCTCTCTCGCAGGAAAGCTGTGTGCGTGCCCTTGCACAGCAGAGCAGTGTGTGTCCTCGCTCAGCAGTGATGTGTTTGCGCCATCACGCAGGAGAGCTGTGTGTGTGCCCTCGCGCAGAAGAGCTGTGTGTGCCCTCGCGCAGCACAGCTGTCTGTGTGTGCCCTCGCGCAGCACAGCTGTGTGTGTGCCCTCGCGCAGCACAGCTGTGTGTGTGCCCTCGCGCAGCAGAGCTGTGTGTGTGTGTGTGCCCTCGCGCAGCAGTGCTGGGTGTTTGCGCTCACGCAGCAGAGGTGTGTGTGCTTTCTCGCAGCAGAGGTGTGTGTGCCCTCGCGCAGCACAGATGTGTGTGTGTGCTCTCACTCAGCAGTCCTGTGTGTGTGTGCCCTCGCACAAAAGAACTGCGTGTGTGGCTTCGCGCAGCAGTGTTATTTGTGTGTGCCCTCGCGCAGCAAAGCTGTGTTTATACCCTCGTGCAGCAGAGCTGTGTCTGTATGCCATCGCGCAGCAGAAATGTATGTGTGCCCTCGAGAAGCAGAGCTGTGGGTGCCCTCACGCAGCAGAGCTGTGTGTGTGCGTAGCAGAGTTGGGGGTGTGTGTGCATAGCAGAGCTGGGTGTGTGTGTATTTGTGAGTAGCAGAGCTGTGTGTGTATGTGCCCTCGCGCATCAGAGCTGTGTGTGTGTCCTCGTGCAATAGAACAGTATGTGTGCGCTCAAGCAGCTGAGCTGTGTAAGTGGGCGCTCATGCAGCAGGGCTGTGTGTGTGTGCCCTCGCTCAGCAGAGCTGTGTGTGTGTGCGTATCTGTGCGTAGCAGAGCTGTGTGTGTCTAACCTCGCGCAGCAGACCTGTGTGTGTGTCTAACCTCGCGCAGCAGACCTGTGTGTGTGTGTCCTCGCGCAGCAGAACTGTTTGTGTGGGTGTCCTCGCGCAGCAGAACTGTGTGTGTGTGTGCGCATCTGTGCATAGCAGAGCTGTGTGTGTTTAACCTCGCGCAGCAGACCTGTGTGTGTGTGTCCTCGCGCAGCAGAACTGTGTGTGTGGGAGCCCTTGTGCAGCAGAGCTGTGTGTGCTGTCACGCAGCAGAGCTGTGTGTGTGCCCTCACGCAGCAGAGGTGTGTGTGTGCTCTCGAACAGCAGAGATCTGTGTGTGCCCTACCGCAGCAGAGATGTGTGTGTGCTCTCCCGCAGGAAAACTGTGTGCGTGCCCTCGCGCAGCAGAGCAGTGTGTGCCCTCGCACAGCAGTGATGTGTGTGTGCCCTCGTGCAGCAGAGCTATATGTGTGCCCACGCGCAGCAGAGCTGTGTGTGTGCCCTCGCACAGCACAGCTGTCTGTGTGTGACCTCGCACAGCAGAGTTGATTGTGTGTGCCCTCACGCAGCAGAGTTGAGTTTGTGTGTGCCCTCGCGTAGCAGCGCTGTGTGTGCGTAACAGAGCTGGGTGTGTGTGTGCGTCTGTGCGTGGCAGAGCTGTGTTTGTGCCCTTGTGCAGCACAGCTGTGTGTGTGTAACCTCACGCAGAAGAGCTTTGTGTGTATGTGTCCTAGCGCAGGAGAGCTGTGTGTGTGAGTGTGCCTTTACGAAGCAGAGCTGTTTGTGTGCGCTTGCATATTAGAGCTGTGTGTGCGCTGGCGCAGCAGAGCTGTGTATGTGAGCCCTTGCGCAGGAGAGCTGTGTGTGCCCTCACGCAGCAGAGCTGTGTGTGTGCGCTCGCGCAGCAGAGCTGTGTGTGCCTGCCCTTACACAGCAGAGCTGTGTTTGTGCCCTCTCGCAGCAGAGCTGTGTTTGTGTGCCATCACACAGCAGAGCTGTGTGTTTTCCCTGGCACAGCAGAGCTGTGTGTGCCCTCGCGCAGCAGAGATGTGCGTATGTGCCCTCGCGCAGCACAACTGTGTGTGTAACCTCGCGCAGCAGAACTGTGTGTGTATGTGCCCTCGCGCAGCAGAGCTGTGTGTAACCTCGCACAGCAGAGCTGTGTATGTGTGCTCTTGCCCAGCAGAGCTGTGTGTGTGTGTGTGTGTGTGCCCTTGCGCAGCAAAGGTGTGTGTGTCCTCGCGCAACAGAGCTGTGTGTGTGTGTGTGTGTGTATGTGTGCGCGCTTGCGCAGCAAAGCTGTGTGTGTGATGCCCTTGCGCAGCAGAGCTGTGTGTGCCCTCGCTCAGCAGAGCTGTGTGTGTGCCCTCACGCAGCACAGCTGTGTGTGTAACCTTGCGCAGCAGAGCTGTGTGTGTATGTGCCCTTGTGCAGCAAAGCTGTGTGTGTGTCCTCGTGCAATAAAGCTGTATGTGAGCGCTTGAGCAGCAGAGCTGTGTAAGGGGGCGCTCACGCAGCAGAGCTGTGTGTGTGTGCCCTTGCGCAGCAGAGTTGTGCGTGATTGCCCTCGCGCAGCACAACTGTGTGCGTGAAACCTCGCGCAGCAGAGCTTTGTGTGTATGTGCCCTCGCGCAGCAGAGCTGTGCATGTGTGCCCTCGCGCAGCACAACTGTGTGTGTGAAACCTTGCGCAGCACAGCTTTGTGTGTGTAACTTCGCGCAGCAGATCTGTGTATGTGTGCCCTAGGCCAGCAGAGCTGTGTGTGTGTGCCCTCGCACAGCAAAGGTGTGTGTGTTCTCGCGCAACAGAGTTGTGTTTGTGTGCGCGCTTGCGCAGCAAAGCTGTGTGTGTGATGCCCATTGCGCAGCAGAGCTGTGTGTGTGCCCTCGCTCAGCAGAGCTGTGTGTGTGCCCTCGCGCAGCACAGCTGTGTGTGTGCCCTCGCGCAGCACAGCTGTGTGTGTGCCCTCGCGCAGCACAGCTGTGTGTGTGCCCTCGCGCAGCACAGCTGTGTGTGTGCCCTCGCGCAGCACAGCTGTGTGTGCCCTCGCGCAGCACAGCTGTGTGTGTGCCCTCGCGCAGCACAGCTGTGTGTATGTGCCCTCGCGAAGCACAGCTGTGTGTGTGTCCTTGAGCAATAGAGCTGTATGTGTGCACTCGAGCAGAAGAGCTGTGTTAGTGGGCGCTCGTGCAGTAGAGCTGTGTGTATGTGTGCACTAGTGCAGCAAAGCTGTATGGGTCTCCTCGTGCAGCAAAGTTGTTTGTGTCTAACCTCGTGCAGCAGAGCTGTGTGTGCCCTCGCGCAGCAGAGCTGTTTGTGTATGCCCTCGTGCAGCACAGCTGTAAAGGATCTGCCAGGCACAGCTTCGGGGTTAACGCCCATAGGTAATCAGTCTTCACCTGAGTCTATGTCTCTGAGACTGACTCCAGCTTCCACCACTCAGGCTGACAGGCTTAGGAGTGGGAGAGCCTATCGCAGCCTGGCCAGACTCAGCTAGCTCCCGCCCTCTGTCTATTTATACCTGCCTTTCCTGTTCCTCCCTTGCTTGTGATTCTTCTCGTGTGGTTTCCTGGCCCAGCTACAGCTTTTGACTATTTGATCCTGCTCCATATTGACCCTGGCTTACTGACTACTCTCCTGCTCTGCGTTTGGTACCTCGTACACTCCTGGTTTGACTCGGCTCGTTCACCTCTCTTGTTGCTCACGGTGTTGCCGTGGGCAACTGCCCCATTTCCCTTAGCTTTGTGTACCCTTGTCTGTTTGTCTCGTGCACTTACTGAGCGTAGGGACCGCCGCCCAGTTGTACCCCGTCGCCTAGGGCGGGTCGTTGCAAGTAGGCAGGGACAGAGTGGCGGCTATATTAGGGCTCACTTGTCCGTTTCCCTACCCCTATCATTACAACAGCTTTGTGTGTGTAACCTGGCGCAGCAGAGCTCTGTGTGCGCCCTCGCGCAGCAAAGGTGTGTGTGTCCTCGTGCAACAGCGCTGTGTGTGTGTGTTTGCCCTTGCACAGCAAAGCTGTGTGTGTGATGCCCCTGCGCAGCAGAGCTGTGTGTGTGCCCTCGCTCAACAGAGATGTGTGTGTGCCCTCGTGCAGTACAGCTGTGTGTGTAACCTCGCACAGCAGAGCTTTGTGTGCCGTCACGCAGGAGAGCTGTGTGTTGCCTGGCGCAGCAGAGCTGTGTGTGCGCGCTCGCGCAGCAGAGCTGTGTGTGTCTGCCCTCGCGCAGCAAAGCTGTGTGTGAGCCTTCACGCTGCAGAGCTGTGTTTGTGTGCCATCACACAGCAGAGCTGTGTGTGTTCCCTCGCACAGCAGAGCTGTGTGTGTGCCCTTGAGCAGCAGAGCTATGTGTGCCCTCATGCAATAGAGCTGTATGTGTGCGCTAGAGCAGCAGAGCTGTGTAAGTTGGCGCTCGCGCAGCAGAGCTGTGTGTGTTCCCTCATGCAGCAGAGCTGTGCGTGTGTGCCCTCGCGCAGCACAACTATGTGTGTGTAACCTCGCGCAGCAGAGCTGTTTGTGTACGTGCCTTCGTGCAGCAGAGCTGTGTGTGTGCCCTTGCGCAGCAGAGCTGTGTGTGCCCTTGCTGTGTGTGCTCTTGCGCAGCAGAGCTGTGTGTGCCCTTGCGCAGCAGAGCTGTGTGTGTGCCCGCACACTGAAGAGCTGTGTGTGCGCTCAAGCAGCAGTGCTGTGTGTGTGTACGCTCTCACAGCAGAGCTTTGTGTGTGTGCACTCGCGCAGTAGAGTTGTTTGTGTGCGCTGGCGTAGGAGAGCTGTGTGTGTGTGTGTGTGTGTGCGCTCGCGCAGCAGAGCTTTGTGTGTGTGCGCTCGCGCAGCAGAGCTTTGTGTGTGTGCCCTCGCGCAGCAGAGCTTTGTGTGTGTGCCCTCGCGCAGCAGAGCTTTGTGTGTGTGCCCTCGCGCAGCAGAGCTTTGTGTGTGTGCCCTCGCACAGCAGAGCTTTGTGTGTGTGCCCTCGCGCAGCAGAGCTTTGTGTGTGTGCCCTCGCGCAGCAGAGCTTTGTGTGTGTGCCCTCGCGCAGCAGAGCTTTGTGTGTGTGCCCTCGCGCAGCAGAGCTTTGTGTGTGTGCCCTCGCGCAGCAGAGCTTTGTGTGTGTGCCCTCGCGCAGCAGAGCTTTGTGTGTGTGCCCTCGCGCAGCAGAGCTGTGTGTGCCCTTGCGCAGCAGAGCTGTGTGTGTGCCCGCACACTGAAGAGCTGTGTGTGCGCTCAAGCAGCAGTGCTGTGTGTGTGTACGCTCTCACATTAGAGCTTTGTGTGTGTGCACTCGCGCAGTAGAGTTGTTTGTGTGCGCTGGCGTAGGAGAGCTGTGTGTGTGTGTGTGTGTGTGTGCGCTCGCGCAGCAGAGCTTTGTGTGTGTGCCCTCGCGCAGCAGAGCTTTGTGTGTGTGCCCTCGCGCAGCAGAGCTTTGTGTGTGTGCCCTCGCGCAGCAGAGCTTTGTGTGTGTGCCCTCGCGCAGCAGAGCTTTGTGTGTGTGCCCTCGCGCAGCAGAGCTTTGTGTGTGTGTGCCCTCGCGCAGCAGAGCTTTGTGTGTGTGCCCTCGCGCAGCAGAGCTTTGTGTGTGTGCCCTCGCGCAGCAGGGCTTTGTGTGTGTGCCCTCGCGCAGCAGAGCTCTGTGTGCCCTCGCGCAGCAGAGCTCTGTGTGCCCTCGCGCAGCAGAGCTCTGTGTGCCCTCGCGCAGCAGAGCTCTGTGTGCCCTCGCGCAGCAGAGCTCTGTGTGCCCTCGCGCAGCAGAGCTCTGTGTGCCCTCGCGCAGCAGAGCTCTGTGTGCCCTCGCGCAGCAGAGCTCTGTGTGCCCTCGCGCAGCAGAGCTCTGTGTGCCCTCGCGCAGCAGAGCTCTGTGTGCCCTCGCGCAGCAGAGCTCTGTGTGCCCTCGCGCAGCAGAGCTCTGTGTGTTTTCGCGCAGAAGATGTGTGTGTGTGTGTGTGCCCTCACGCAGCAGATGAGTGTGTGTGCCCTCACGCAGCAGAGCTTTGTGTGTGCCCTTACACATAAGACCTGTGTATGTGTGCCCTCGCACAGTAGAGCTGTGTGCGAGCCCTCGCGCAGTAGAGTTTTGTTTATGTGCCCTCGCGCAGCAGTGCTGTGTGTGCGCATCTCTGCGTAGCAGAGCTGCGTGTCTAACCTCGCGCAGCAGAGCTGTGTGTGTGTGTCCTCGCGCAGCAGAACTGTGTGTGAGGGAGCCCTTGCGCAGCAGAGCTGTGCATGTGCCCTTGTGCAGCAGAGCTGTGTGTGCCGTCGAAAAGTAGAGCTGTGTGTGTGCCTTCACGCAGCAGAGGTGTGTGTGTGCTCTCGCGCAGCAGAGCTGTGTGTGTGCGTTCGCGCAGCAGGGCTGTGTGTGTGCGCTCGCGCAGCAGAGCTGTGTGCGCTCGCGCAGCAGAGCTGTGTCTGTGCTTGCGCAGCAGAGCTGTGTGTGTCCTAGCGCAGCAGACCTGTGCGTGTGTGCCCTTGCGCAGCACAGCTGTGTGTGTGCCCTCATGCAGCAGAGGTGTGTGTGCTCTCGCAGCAGAGTTGTGTGTGTGCGCTCGCGCTGCAGAGCTGTGTGTGTGTGTCTTCGTGCAGCAGAGCTGTGTGTGTGTGTAACCTCACGCAGCGGAGCTGTCTGTGTGTGTCCTCGCGCAGCAGAGCTGTGTGTGTGTACCCTTGCGCAGCACAGCTGTGTGTGTGTAACCTCACACAGCGGAGCTGTCTGTGTGTCCTCACGCAGCAGAGCTGTGTGTGTGTGTGTGTCCTAGTGCCTCAAAGCTGTGTGTGTGCGTGTCTGTGCATAGCAGAGCTTTGTTTGTGTCCTCGCACAGCACAGATGTGTGTGTGTAACCTCGCACAGCAGAGCTGTGTGTGTGCCCTTGCGCAGCACAGCTGTGTGTGTGTAACCTCACGCAGCGGAGCTGTCTGTGTGTCCTCGCGCAGCAGAGCTGTGTGTGTGTGTCCTAGCGCCTCAAAGAAGTGTGTGTGCGTGTCTGTGCATAGCAGAGCTTTGTTTGTGTCCTCGCACAGCACAGATGTGTGTGTGTAACCTCGCACAGCAGAGCTGTGTGTGTATGTGCCCTCGCGCAGCAGGGCTCTGGGTGTGCCCTAGCGCAGCACAGCTGTGTGTTTATGCCCTCATGCAGCACAGCTGTGTGTATGTAACCTTGCGCAGAAGAGCTGTGTGTGTTTCCACGGGCAGCAGAGCTGTCTGTGTGCGTAGTAGAGCAGTGTGTGTGTGCATCTGTGTGTAGCAGAGCTGTCTGTGTGCCCTCGCACAGCACAGCAGTGTGTGTGTAACCTTGCGCAGCAGAGCTGTGTGTGTGTGCCCTCGTGCAGAAGAGCTGTGTGTGTGTGGGTATGTGCCCTCGCGCAGCAGAGCTGTGTGTGTGCCCTCGCGCAATAGAGCTGTATATGTGCGCTCACGCAGCAAAGCTGTGTGTATGTGCGCTCACGCAGCAAAGCTGTGTGTGTGCGCGCACGCGCAGGAGAGCTGTGTGTGTGCGCTCGCGCAGCAGAGTTGTGTGTGCTCGCACAGCAAAACTGTGTTTATGTAAACTCGTGCAGCACAGTTGTGTGTGTGTAACCTCGCGCAGCAGAGCTGTGTGTGTATGCCCTTGCGCATCACAGCTTTGTGTGTGTAACCTCGCGCAGCAGAGCTGTGTATGTGTGCCCTTGCCCAGCAGAGCTGTGTGTGTGCGCTCGCGCAGCAGTACTGTGTGTGTGCCCTCGCGCAGCAAAGCTGTGTGTGTGTGTGTGTGTGTGTACCCTTGCGCAGCAGAGTTGGGTGTGTCCTCATGCAACAGTGCTGTGTGTGTGTGATGCCCTTGCGCAGCAGACCTGTGTGTGTGCCCTTGTTCAGCAGAGCTGTGTGTGTGCCCTCGCGCGGCACAGCTGTGTGTGTAACCTAGCGCAGCAGTGCTGTGTGTGTAACCTAGCGCAGCAGTGCTGTGTGTGTAACCTAGCGCAGCAGTGCTGTGTGTGTATGAGTAAGCCCAGCGTAATGTAGGCGCAGCCGTAATGAAGCAAGCGCATGACTAGGTGTTTGGGAGTTCTAGGCTATTATGTTTTAGGTATTATGTTTTAGGCTATATTTATAGGGATGGGAGGGTTATGTGAAAGGGGGCATGGGGCAAAATGTATCTATATGTGGTGGGTGGAGAATAAAGTATATAAGTCCATGCGGGGAAGAGGCAGCCCTCTTTCCCGCTGGACAACAGGAGAAATTTTTGTCCTGTTATTATATTTAAAAGACAAATATACAGATTAATATTTCTACTTACCTGATGGAAGCGGCGATGGAGACAACGATGGCCAGGATCCGCGATGCAGCGATGCAGCACGGCGTGGGATGGCTGGATGCGCTGATTGCCGGGGCTCTTCCTCCGGTTCCAGCGGCTGGAGAGGAGAGTGAGGGACGCAGCAGCAGGCGTTCCAGGCCTCAGGAGAGGCCTTCATCTGCAGAGACGCCTCGGTCGGGTCGGCGCCGAGGGAGCCCCTCCAGGGACCCTCCTCCTCCTGCTGGTCCGGAGCTGCACCCTGGCGTCGGTCCACGGAGGTCTGGGAGGAATCCCATCAGGCGGGCGAGACCGGAGGTGACAGGAGGGGGGGGGCCGCGGCGGCCATCTTCCTCCCTCCTGTCTTCAACAACAACGCCGGAAGTGGAGGCGGGACCGGATGCGCGCGCAAGACCGGATGCGCGCACAGGACCGGATGTGCGTGCGGGGCCGGATGCGCGCGCAGGTCCGGAAGTGACGGCTTTCTCCGGCGCCGATGCTCCAGGTGCCGGAGGAGCTCAGCGGACAGACATCAGGACACCAGCGCCGACCCGCAGGAAGAGGCGGGCGGCATCTAGATGGGGAGCGAGATCGCCTCCTGCAGGAGCAGGGAGGCGTGCGGCGGCGACAGCGACCGGAGGTACCCGGGCAACTTCTTGGAATGACGCCGGGCCCCATCCGGACGAGGGGGGGCAGCGGTCTGCTATACAGGCAGCGACGACTACAAGAAGATTTTATTTTGACAGCCCTGCAGAAGGACTGGATCGGCAGGGCTGTCGTTCTGAATATGCCACGCCACCAGGGGGTGGCAGGATCGTGGACGGGCCGCATTCCGCGGAGCCTAGAGCAGCAGCGACTGGAAGTGCGGGGAGCTACGGGGAGCGTGGGGTGCAGGAGCACCACTCCCTAGGATCGTCACGACCGACGCCTGGATTATCTGGAGTGATGGACGCGTCCGCTGGGAGGTCACCTCAGGGACGTACGGGTGAGTCTACCACTGATGTGGTGCCGGGGATGTGTGGGGGGGATGTGGGGGGGATATTGTCAATGTCACAGATGCAATTGTTGTTTAGAGGGATGCAGGAGTATTTTATGAGAATTGTGCCAGGCGTAGAGCAGTCGCCAGCGAGGGTATGGGGCGCTGCTAGTGAGGCGTCTGCTAGTGCGGCAGGGAGTGCGGTTGCTAATGAGGCGATTTCTGGTGCAGCTGCGGCAGTGATTGCGGGTGTTAGTGAAGTGGCGCCGGTTGTGGGTGCCGTAGTGGCTGTGGGAAAAGCAGTTGACGAGGCGGCTAGTACAGCTAAGAAGGTGGTGGAGGATGTGCGTTTGGCTGACGCCGCTAAAGGTGAGGTTTATGTGTGTTTTGAGGGCCCGCTGGGGGCACATTTGAAGGTGGAGATTAGGGAAAAGATATGGAAAGATGAATATGTTGAGATTTTTTCTTTGCTGCCGTTAGAGAAGTTTAATTTGGACCGGTGGAAACCGGATGAAAGTAAGAAGGAGGAGGAGGAGCGGCGGCGGTATCGTTTGATTCCACGGACTTTTGCGAATTGGCTGCAGGCCTTCGCTATCTTGGCTAGTGTGGTGGGTGAGAAGGCGCCGGAGAACTGTTCGGCGTTATTCTGTTATATGGATTCGGTAGGGGAGGCGTATCGTGTATACGGTGGTAATGCGTGGTTGCGGTATGACGAACAGTTTCGTCAGCGGAAGTCGGTGCGCCCGTCGTTGCGATGGGATCACAAGGATATCAGTTTATGGATGCGTCTGATGTCTGCGCCAAAACAGGGGCAGCAGCCCTTTCGTGATGCGGCCGGCGGTCAGGGGTCAGCAGCGGGTCGGTCAGGATCCTCAGGAAAGGGGTGTTGCTGGCAGTATAATGAGGGGCATTGCAAGTTCGGCCCAGATTGTAGGTACAAGCACGAGTGCTCCGGTTGCGGAGGCGCCCATGGTTTGTCCAGATGCTTCAAGAAGCATAAGGGCAGGCAGGGAGATGCTGAGCAGAAGAGGGGCGACGCCGGTGAGGGTGGAAAGGATGCTCCCGTTTTTAAGGGGCTATCCAAATAAGAAAGTGGCGGATTTGTTGTGGTTAGGATTTTCAGAAGGTTTTCGGATTCCTTGTACGTCGGTTGGACGTGACGGGGTAGTCCGTAATTTGTCGTCTGCTTTGGCGCGGCCTGATCTGGTTACGGATAAGCTGCTGAAGGAGGTGGCTTTGGGCCGCATGGCGGGGCCGTTTTCCTCCCCGCCTGTTCAGAATTTGCGTGTTTCCCCGTTAGGTTTGGTTCCAAAAAAGGAGGTGAATAAATTCCGCCTTATTCATCACTTGTCTTATCCGGAAGGCGAGTCGGTGAATGACGGCATTGATCCGGCCCTGTGCGCGGTCAGTTACACTAACTTTGATGCGGCGGTTGTTTGGGTTCGGAAATACGGGAAGGGCTCTCTGTTAGCGAAAACTGACATTGAGGCCGCTTTTCGTTTATTGCCGGTGCATCCGGATAGTTTTTGTTTGCTGGGATGTTATTGGCAGGAGGAATATTTTGTGGATTGTTGCCTCCCGATGGGCTGCTCCATTTCATGCGCTTATTTTGAGATGTTTAGCACGTTTTTGGAGTGGGTGGTCCGTCGGGAGGCGCAGGTGCAATCTGCCCTACATTATCTGGATGATTTCCTGTTTATCGGTCCGCCGGGTACCTATGTGTGTGCAGGATTGCTACACACTATGGAGAGAGTGGCAATGGATTTTGGGGTACCTTTGGCGCCTGAGAAAACTGAGGGACCCACGACGGTCATTAAGTTTTTGGGAATCATGATTGATTCAGATAACATGGAGTGTCGCTTGCCTGATGATAAGTTGCTGGAGATGAGAGAGTTGGTGGCGAGTGCGCTGCGCAGGAAGAAGATACAATTGCGGGACTTGCAATCCTTGTTGGGGCATTTGAATTTCGCTTGTAGGATTATGCCCATGGGGCGGGTGTTTTGCAGGCGGTTGGCGAATGCTACCGCAGGGGTGCATTCCCCTCATCATTTCATTAGGTTGTCGGCGGAGTTGAAAGCTGACTTGTTGGTGTGGGGGGAGTTTTTGCAGACCTATAATGGGCGGTCGGTGCTCATGTATCAGCCGGTGTCTAGTGTGGACTTGGAGCTGTATACTGATGCATCAGGTGCATGTGGATTTGGGGCTTATTTCCAGGGGCAGTGGTGTGCAGGAGTTTGGCCTGATACATGGCATGAATGTGGTTTTGTCCGTAACTTGGCTCTGCTGGAATTGTTCCCGATTGTGGTGGCTGCGGAGTTGTGGGGGGATTGTCTGCGGGACCGGAGAGTGCGTTTCGTATGTGACAATCTAGGTGTCGTTCAGGCTGTTAATGCCCAGACGGCTAATTCTCCGCCAGTCGTGCGGCTATTGCGACATTTAGTTTTGAGAGGTTTGATGTTAAATGCGCATTTTGTGGCAGTGCATATTCCTGGGGTGCTGAATTCTGTGGCTGATTCCCTTTCTCGTCAACAGTGGGACAGGTTTCGTCTGCTGGCGCCGGGGGCGGAGTCTCATGGCCTGCCTTGTCCAGAGCATCTGTGGAAGGTGGTGTGACAATGGCGATGTCGCTTGTGGAAAGGTCGGTTAGTGCGGTCACGTGGCAGAGGTACAGTGCGGTGTGGCAAGTATGGGAGACGTTGTTGGAAAATGCGCAGGCAGGTATTGCAGATCGGCAGGCGTGTTTGCTGTATTTTATAGGAAATGCGTACAGTGAGGGGTCGTCTGCAGCAATGGTCGCTCGCAGTTTGTCGGCCTTGGCTTTTTGGTTTAAGAAGAAAGGTGAGGAGGACGTGACTAAGTCCTTTCTGGTGCGGCAGGCAATGAAGGGTTTCAGGAGGGGTTCCGCAGTTAGGGATCTCAGGAAGCCGGTGTCATTTGAGCTGTTGGTAGCGATTTGTGAATTGTTGAGGGAGGTTTGTGTTTCAGCATTTGAAGTGCGGCTATTTACACTGGCCTTTTCTTTGGCTTTCTTTGGGGCGTTCCGGATATCGGAGTTGGTGTCGGCCAGTAAGAGTGTGGCAGGGGGTTTATTGTATGCTGATGTGGATTTGGATGGCTCCTGCCTTTCTTGTTTGCTCCGTAGATCTAAGACAGATCAGGAGGGGAGAGGTTTTGTGGTGCGTTTGTATGAGTTACCAGGGTCGCGGGTGTGCCCGGTCCGCTGTTTTCGGGAGTTTGTTGCGGTGAGGCCTGAGGGCCCGGCATCCTTGTTGGTTCATGCAGACGGGCAGTCTCTGTCAAAATTCCAGTTTTCACAGGTGTTCAAAAAATGTATCCTGTTGTCCGGCAGAGGTGGAGCAGGTTTTAGCTCTCATTCCTTTAGAATTGGCGCAGCTACGGAAGCAGCTCGGTGGGGTTTATCCCCGGCGATGGTTAAGAAGATTGGTAGGTGGGAGTCAGACAGATACAGGTTGTATGTGCGGCCTCACTTGCTTTGAGGCGGTGGTGATAAGATGTGCTGGAGGTGGATATGGAGTAGTTACGTTGTTGTTTTGTGTTGTTTTAGGTGCAGGTCCCTGCTTGATTTGGATCATGGGGCACTCCTACGTACACTGGGGAGGTGTGCGTGCTGATGTTCGTCCGGCCGGACGGCAGTTGGGCATGGATCACGCAGAGGTGCAGGTCAGATGGTTGGGCCTGCGGGGCATGCTGTGGTGTAGGCTGTTACCAGAGGTACAATTTTATGCGGGATTGGACAGGGCGCCGGATATCTTAGTGGTGCACCTTGGCGGCAATGATTTGGGCATTCGGTCGTCCAGGGATTTAGTGAGGGATGTGAAGATTGACCTTTTGCGGTTGTGGTCGGCGTTCCCAGGAGTGGTTATTGTATGGTCTGATATTGTGGCTCGCAAGGTGTGGCGGCAGGCACGTTCCGTACATAGCTTAAACAAAGCGCGAGCAAAGGTCAACAAGGTAGTTGGCAGGTTTGTGGCACGCAATGGCGGTGTTGTGGTGAGGCATAAGGAGTTGGAGGGTAGAGAGGTAGGTTTCCTCAGGGCGGATGGTGTTCATCTAAACGAGGTGGGTCTGGATATGTGGACCTTGGACATTAAGGAGGGCATGGAGAAAGCCCTGCAGTTGTGGAGGGACAATCATGTGTAAGGGGTCACACATGATTGTCGTGGCGGTAGGAGGAGGGGTCTTTGGAGGCACGGAATGAGAAGGAGAAGCAACAATGGAGATTGTTGCAAGAGAACTCGGGGCGTTTAACCCGGGATAGTATTGGAGGGGCTGGGGAGTGGTTACCCAGCTCATATATATTCCTGATGGGCAGGGTCCCCAGGAAGGGAGAGAGAGGTCTTGGACATGGTTGGTGCCCTCGGGTCAGGTGCAGAACGGCTGTAGGGTAAGGGGTCCAGACCTAATAAGGAAACGATGGAGTTTAATGATTGAAGTGCCTTCAAGGATCCTTTATCTGGAGTTGGGAAATAGAGCAGGATGTTATCATGGAGTTATGATGTGTTTATGGTTATGCTCTTTTTCAGAAAAAAGGTGTGTTTAATAAATGGCTGCTGTGGCCTTTACACCAAAATTCATGTGTGGTCTCTTATTGGGGTTTGGGGTGTAAGGTCGTAGATAGCGGAAGCATCAAACATACCTTAAGTCAAGTAAGCCCAGCGTAATGTAGGCGCAGCCGTAATGAAGCAAGCGCATGACTAGGTGTTTGGGAGTTCTAGGCTATTATGTTTTAGGTATTATGTTTTAGGCTATATTTATAGGGATGGGAGGGTTATGTGAAAGGGGGCATGGGGCAAAATGTATCTATATGTGGTGGGTGGAGAATAAAGTATATAAGTCCATGCGGGGAAGAGGCAGCCCTCTTTCCCGCTGGACAACAGGAGAAATTTTTGTCCCGCCCGCCCTCCCAGTATTTTCTCCTGTTTATGGGAATTTGTCGGTTGGGGTTTTGTTTTGTCACAGTAGCAATGGCGGTAGGAGGAGGGGTCTTTGGAGGCACGGAATGAGAAGGAGAAGCAACAATGGAGATTGTTGCAAGAGAACTCGGGGCGTTTAACCCGGGATAGTATTGGAGGGGCTGGGGAGTGGTTACCCAGCTCATATATATTCCTGATGGGCAGGGTCCCCAGGAAGGGAGAGAGAGGTCTTGGACATGGTTGGTGCCCTCGGGTCAGGTGCAGAACGGCTGTAGGGTAAGGGGTCCAGACCTAATAAGGAAACGATGGAGTTTAATGATTGAAGTGCCTTCAAGGATCCTTTATCTGGAGTTGGGAAATAGAGCAGGATGTTATCATGGAGTTATGATGTGTTTATGGTTATGCTCTTTTTCAGAAAAAAGGTGTGTTTAATAAATGGCTGCTGTGGCCTTTACACCAAAATTCATGTGTGGTCTCTTATTGGGGTTTGGGGTGTAAGGTCGTAGATAGCGGAAGCATCAAACATACCTTAAGTCATGCCCTCACACAGCAGAGCTGTGTGTGTGCCGTCGTGCAATAGAGCTGTATGTGTGTACTTGCGCAGCAGAGCTGTGTAAGTGTGCGCTCACGCAGCAGAGCTGTGTGTGTGTGTGTGCTTGTGCAGCAGAGCTGTATGTGTGTCACCTCACGCATGACTTAAGGTATGTTTGATGACTTTCGCTATCAACGGCCTTACACCCCAAACCCCAATAAGAGACCACACATGAATTTTGGTGTAAAGGCCACAGCAGCCATTTATTAAACACACACCTTTTTCTGATAAAAGAGCATAACCATAAAACACATCATAACACTCCATAATAAACATCCTGCTCTATTTCCCAACTCCAGATAAAGGATCCTTGAAGGCACTTCAATCATTAAATAACAAACTCCATTGTTTCCTTATTAGGTCTGGACCTCTTACCCTACAGCCGTTCTGCACCTGACCCGAGGGCACCAACCATGTCCAAGACCTCTCTCTCCCTTCCTGGGGACCCTGCCCATCAGGAATATATGCCATATCAGCTGGGTAACCACTCCCCAGCCCTCCAATACTATCCAGGGTTAAACGCCCCGAGTTCTCTTGCAACAATCTCCATTGTTGCTTCTCCTTCTTACCATTACGTGCCTCCAAAGACCCCTCCTCCTACCGCCACGACAATCATGTGTGACCCCTTACACATGATTGTCCCTCCACAACTGCAGGGCTTTTCCCATGCCCTCCTTGATGTCCAGGGTCCACATATCAAGACCCACCTCGGTTAAATGAACACCATCCGCCCTGAGGAAACCTACCTCTCTGCCCTCCAACTCCTTATGCCGCACCACAACACCGCCATTGCGAGCCACAAACCTGCCAACCACCTTGTTCACCTTTGCTCGCGCTTTATTCAAACTATGGACGGAACGTGCCTGCCGCCACACCTTGCGAGCCACAATATCCGACCAGACGATCACCACTCCTGGAAAAGACGACCATAACCGCAACAGATCGATCTTAACATCCCTCACCAAATCCCTGGACGACCGAATGCCCAAATCATTACCGCCAAGGTGCACCACCAAAATATCCGGCGCCCTGTCCAAACCTGCATAAAAATGGACCTCCGGTAGCAACCTACACCACAGCATGCCCCGCAGACCCAACCATCTGACCTGAACCTCTGAGTGATCCAGGCCCAACTGCCGTCCGGCCGGACGAACATCTGCACGCACACCTCCCCAGTGCACGTAGGAGTGCCCAATAATCCAGATCAAGCAGGGACCTGCATTTAAAACAACCCAAAAACAGCAATGTAACAAAAACCATATCCACCTCCAGCACATCTTATCACCACCGCCTCAAAGCAAGTGAGGCCGCACATACAACCTATATCGGTCTGACTCCCACCTACCGATCTTCTTAACCATCGCCGGGGATAAACCCCATCGCGCTGCTTCCGTAGCTGCGCCAATTCTAAAAGAGTGAGAGCTAAAACCTGCTCCCCCTCTGCCAGACAACAGGATACATTTCTTGAACACCTGTGAAAACTGGAATTTTGACAAAGACAACCCGTCTACATGAACCAACAAGGACTCCGGCCCCTCAGGCCTCACCGCAACAAACTCCCGAAAACAGTGGACCGGGCACACCTGCGACCCTGGTAACTCATACAAACGCACCACAAAACCTCTCCCCTCCTGATCTGTCTTAGATCTATGAAGCAAACAAGAAAGGCAGGAGCCATCCAAATCCACATCAGCGTACAATAAACCCCCTGCCACACTCTTACTGGCCGACACCAACTCCGATATCCGGAACGCCCCAAAGAACGCCAAAGAAAAGGCCAGTGTAAATAGCCGCGCTTCAAACGCCGAAACACAAACATCCCTCAACAAATTACAAATCGCTACCAACAGCTCAAATGACACCGGCTTCCTGCGGTCCCTAACTGCGGAACCCCTCCTGAAACCCTTCATTGGCTGCCTGACCAGAAAGGACTTAGTCACGTCCTCCTCACCTTTCTTCTTAAACCAAAAAGCCAAGGCCGACAAACTCCGAGCGACCGTTGCTGCCGACGCCCCCTCACTGTACGCATTTCCTATATAATATAACAAACACGCCGGCCGATCTGCTATACCTGCCTGCGCATTTTCTAACAAAGCCTCCCATACCTGCCATACCGCACTGTACCTCTGCCACGTAACCGCACTAACCGACCTTTCCACGAGCGACATTGCCATTGTCACACCACCTTCCACAGATGCTCTGGACAAGGCAGGCCATGAGACTCCGCCCCCGGCGCCAGCAGACGAAACCTGTCCCACTGTTGACGAGAAAGGGAATCAGCCACTGAATTAAGCACCCCAGGAATATGCACTGCCACAAAATGCGCATTCAACATCAAACCTCTCAAAACTAAATGTCGCAATAGTCGCACGACCGGCGGTGAATTAGCTGTCTGAGCATTAACAGCCTGAACCACACCCAGATTGTCACATACGAAACGCACTCTCCGGTCCCGCAGACAATCCCCCCACAACTCCGCAGCCACCACAATCGGGAACAGTTCCAGCAGAGCTAAGTTACGGACAAAACCACATTCATGCCAAGCATCTGGCCAAACTCCTGCACACCACTGCCCCTGGAAATAAGCCCCAAATCCGCAAGCACCTGATGCATCAGTATACAGCTCCAAGTCCACACTAGACACCAGCTGGTACATGAGCACCGACCGCCCATTGTAGCTCTGCAAAAACTCCCCCCACACCAACAAATCAGCTTTCAACTCCGCCGACAACCTAATAAAATGGTGAGGGGAATGCACCCCTGCGGTAGCACTTGCCAATCGCCTGCAAAACACCCGTCCCATGGGCATAATCCTACAAGCGAAATTCAAATGCCCCAACAAGGATTGCAAGTCCCGCAACTGGATCTTCTTCCTGCGCAGCGCACTCGCCACCAACTCTCTCATCTCCAGCAACTTATCATCAGGCAAGCGAGACTCCATATTATCTGAATCAATCATGATTCCCAAAAACTTAATGACCGTCGTGGGTCCCTCAGTTTTTTCAGGCGCCAGAGGTACCCCAAAATCCTTTGCCACTCTCTCCATAGTGTGTAGCAATCCTGCACACACATATGTACCCGGCGGACCGATAAACAGGAAATCATCCAGATAATGCAGGGCAGATTGCACCTGCGCCTCCCGACGGACCACCCACTCCAAAAACAATCTACAAAATATTCCTCCTGCCAATAACATCCCAGCAAACAAAAACTATCCGGATGCACCGGCAATAAACGAAAAGCGGCCTCAATGTCAGTTTTCG
This sequence comes from Rhinoderma darwinii, assembly GCF_050947455.1. Taxonomy (NCBI): domain Eukaryota; kingdom Metazoa; phylum Chordata; class Amphibia; order Anura; family Rhinodermatidae; genus Rhinoderma; species Rhinoderma darwinii. The sequence continues at coordinate 326,458,549 of NC_134689.1, forward strand.
CTAACAGAGAGCCCTTCCCGTATTTCCGAACCCAAACAACCGCCGCATCAAAGGAAGTGTAACTGACCGCGCACAATGCCGGATCAATGCTGTCATTCACCGACTCGCCTTCCGGATAAGACAAATGATGAATAAGGCAGAATTTATTCACCTCCTTTTTTGGAACCAAACCTAACGGGGAAACCCGCAAACTCTGAACAGGCGGGGAGGAAAACGGCCACGCCATGCGGCCCAAAGCCACCTCCTTCAGCAGCTTATCCGTAACCAGATCAGGCCGCGCCAAAGCAGACGACAAATTACGGACTACCCCATCACGTCCAACCGACGTACAAGGAATCCGAAAACCTTCTGAAAATCCTAACCATAACAACTCCGCCACTTTCCTATTTGGATAGCCCCCTAAAAACGGGAGCATCCTTTCCACCCTCACCGGCGTCGCCCCTCTTCTGCTCAGCATCTCCCTGCCTGCCCTTATGCTTCTTGAAGCATCTGGACAAACCATGGGCGCCTCCGCAACCGGAGCACTCGTCACCGACTTCCGCTGACGAAACTGTTCGTCATACCGCAACCACGCATTACCACCGTATACACGATACGCCTCCCCTACCGAATCCATATAACAGAATAGCGCCGAACAGTTCTCCGGCGCCTTCTCACCCACCACACTAGCCAAGATAGCGAAGGCCTGCAGCCAATTCGCAAAAGTCCGAGGAATCAAGCGATACCGCCACCGCTCCTCCTCCTCCTTCTTACTTTCATCCGGTTTCCACCGGTCCAAATTAAACCTTTCTAACGGCAGCAAAGAAAAAATCTCCACATATTCATCTTTCCAGATCTTTTCCCTAATCTCCACCTTCAAATGTGCCCCCAGCGGGCCCTCAAAGCACACATAAACCTCACCTTTTGCCGCGTCAGCCAAACGCACATCCTCCACCACTTTCTTAGCTGTACTAGCCGCCGCGTCAACCGATTTTTCCACCGCTACTACGGCACCCACAACTGGCGCCACTTCACTAACACCCGCAATCCCTGCCGCAGCTGCACCAGAAATCGCCTCATTAGCAACCGCACTCCCCGCCGCACTAGCACTCGCCTTGCTAGCAGCGTCCCATACCCTCGCTGGCGACTGCTCTACGCCTGGCACAATTCTCATAAAATATTCCTGCATCCCTCTAAACATCAAATGCATTTGAGACATTGACAACATCCCCCCCACACATCCGTGGTAGACTCACCCGGCCGTCCCTGAGGTGACCTCCCAGCGGACGCGTCCACCACATCTGATGAGCCCGGCGTCGGTCGTGACGATCCTGGGGAGTGGTGCTCCTGCACCCCACGCTCCCCGTAGCTCCGCGCACTTCTGGTCGGTGAAGCTCTAGGCCCAGCGGAACGCGGCCCGCCCACGGTCCTGCCACCCGCTGGTGGCGCGACATATTTGTCCACGATCCTGCAACCCGCTGGTGGCGCGACATATTCAGACTGACAGCCCTGCCGATCCAGTCCTTCTGCAGGGCTGTCAAAAATAAATCTTCTGCTCGTCACTTGTCTCGCAGACCGCTGCCCCCCCTTGTCCGGATGGGGCCCGGCGTCGCTCACCGAAGCTGCCCGGGTCCTTCCGGTCGCTGCCGCCGCCACACGCCTCCCTGCTCCAGCAGGAGGCGATCTCGCTCCCCATCTGGAGGCCGCCCGCCTCTTCCTCCGGATCGGGTCTGATGTCCGGACGTCCTTCTGAAGAGCTCCTCCGGCACCAGGAACATCGGCGCCGTAGTAAGCCGTCACTTCCGGTCCAGCGTGCACTTCCGGTCCAGCGTGCACTTCCGGTCTTGCCCGCCTGATGGGATTCCTCCCAGACCTCCGCGGCCCGTCGCCAGGGTGCAGCTCCGGACCGGCAGGAGGAGGAGGGTCCCTGGAGGGGCTCCCTCGGCGCCGACCAGACCGAGGTGTTTCTGCTGATGAAGGCCTCTCCTGAGGCCTGGAACGCCTGCTGCTGCGTCCCTCACTCTCCTCTCCAGCCGCTGGAACTGGAGGAAGAGCCCCGGCAAACAGCGCATCCAGCCATCCCACGCCGTGCTGCATCGCTGCATCCCGGATCCTGGCCATCGTGGTCTCTAGAGATGAGCGAACCGGGACAACCGAACCCGGTTTCGGTCCGAACTTCCGGAAAAGTTCGGTTCGCAGCGAATCCGAACTTCACCGGGTTCGGCCGAACCCGTTTTGACCGAACCCGGTCAAAAATATTATACAAATCGGCAGCCACTTGTCTCTATCAATCACTGATAGAGAAAAGAGGCTGCTGATTAAAAATAAAATAAAAAGCATTTCATACGTACCTGGTCGTTGTCTTGCGGACGAGTCTCTCTTCTTCCTCCAGTCCGACCTTCTTTTCTGACGCGGCAGCCTGTGATTGGCTGCAGAGGCCTCTGCAGCCTGTGATTGGCTGCAGAGGTCTCTGCAGCCCGTGATTGGCTGCAGAGGCCTCTGCAGCCCGTGATTGGCTGCAGCGCTCACATGGGCTGCATCGTCATCAAGGAATGTCGGGCCAGATGTCGCGAGGGACGCGTCACCAAGGCAACGGCCAGGAGACCGGACTGGAGGAAGCAGGGAGTTCCTGGTAAGTGTGAACGTCTTTTTTTTTTTACAGGTACTCTATATTGTGATCGGTAGTCACTGTCCAGGGTGCTGAAACAGTTACTGCCGATCAGTTAACTCTTTCAGCACCCTGAAGAGTGACTATTTACTGACGTCGCCTAGCAACGCTGCCGTAATGACGGGTGCACACATGTAGCCACCCGTCATTACGGGGCCTCATGCACACGACCGTAAAAACACCCGTTATTAAGGGTCGTAATTACGACCCGAAATAGCGGGCCCATAGACTTCTGTTAGCCACGGGTACCTTCCCGTTTTCTCACGGGAAGGTGCCCGTGCCGTTAAAAAGATAGAACATGTTCTATTTTTTTATTTTACGGGTCGTGCTCGTAATTACGACTCGTAATTACGAGCACGGCCGGCCGCTTTTACGAGCCGTGCTGTCATTATAAGGGTATGTTCACACGACAGCGTCCGTTACGGCTGAAATTACGGGGATGTTTCCGCCTGAAAACATCCCCGTAATTTCAGCCGTTATGGCATATGCAGGCGCTTGAATGCCGCGTCCATTACGGACGTAATTGGCGCTGCTATTCATTGGAGTCAATGAATAACGGCTCCAATTACGGCCAAAGAAGTGACAGGTCACTTCTTTGACGCGGGCGTCTATTTACGCGCCGTCATTTGACAGCGGCGCGTAAATTACGCCTCGTGTGAACAGACAAACGTCTGCCCATTGCTTTCAATGGGCAGATGTTTGTCAGCGCTATCGAGGCGCTATTTTTGGACGTAATTCGGGGCAAAAACGCCCGAATTACGTCCGTAATTAGTGAGTGTGAACATACCCTGTGTTCACACGCACTAATTACGGATGTAATTCGTGATTTTTTGCCCCGAATTATGCCCGAAAATAGCGCCTCGATAGCGCTGACAAACATCTGCCCATTGAAAGCAATGGGCAGACGTTTGTCTGTTCACACGAGGCGTATATTTACGCGCCGCTGTCAAATGACGGCGCGTCAAAGAAGTGACCTGTCACTTCTTTGGCCATAATTGGAGCCGTTATTCATTGACTCCAATGAATAGCAGCGCCAATTACGTCCGTAATGGACGCCGCGTTCAAGCGCCTGCACTTGCCGTTTCGGCTGAAATTACGGGGATGTTTTCAGACGGAAACATCCCCGTAATTTCAGCCGTTACGGACGCTGTCGTGTGAACATACCCTAAATTTTATAGCAGCACGGCCCGTAAAATAGAAAAATAGAACATGTTCTATTTTGTTAACGGCACGGGCACCTTCCCGTGAGAAAACGGGAAGGTACCCATGGGTAACAGAAGTCTATGAGCCCGTTATTGCGGGTCGTAATTACGACCCACAATAACAGGTGTTTTTACGGTCATGTGCATAATGGGAGCACGGCTTGGAAAAACGACCGGCTGCCTGTGGCCGGCCGTGCTCCTCTCCTGAAATACTCTGTGCTGCCTTAAACTCTGTGGACAGGTCAGGATCCTGTTTCTTTTATGGTTGTTTGTGTGTGCGTGCGTGTATATATGTGTGTAGGTGAGTAGAAGTATTGTTATTGTTCACATTGATAACTGTTTTTTTATGTTGTTGCAGATTTTGATGTACCGATTGGACTACATCTTCGATTCGTTGGACTACTGCGTAGATCTACGTTTTTTTTAAATTTTAATAAAATGGTTAACGAGGGTTTTGTTGGGGATTTCTTATTTCAATAAAAAAGAATTGTCTTTGTGTTTTTTTTTAAACTTTATTAGTGCCTAGATAATGGCAGTTGGCTGATTGACAGCGTCCATTATTAAGGCGGTACTTAGTGTTAGCCGGTGCAGAGGCTAGCACTAACCACCCATTATTACCCCGGTACCCACCACCACCAGGGGTGCCGGGAAGAGCTTGGTACGATCCAGTACCCGACCATCTGTTGTGATGGTCGGGTACTGGGGCGGCCGTAGGCTGGTATTATGAGGCTGGGAAGGTCCAAAAACAGTGGACCTTCCCACCCTTGTAATGCTAGGCTGCTGCTGCTGTGTTGTATCGGGCTGGTTATAAAAATGGGGGGGACCCCCACGTCGTTTTTTTTGGGGAATTTAACAAATTTAACAATAGACGTTGGGTCCCCCACATTTTTAATAACCAGCCATATACAAGGCCGCAGCAGTCTGGCATTACATGGGTGGGAAGGGCCACTGGTTTTGTCCATTCCCAGGCTAATAACACTGTGTTGTATGTGGCTGGTTATGATAAATTGGGTGGAACCCCATGTCTTTTTAAAAAAAATAAATAAATAAATAATAAAAAAAAAATGACGTGGGGTCCCCCCCACTTTTATAACCAGCCAGATACAACACAGCAGCAGCAGCCTAGCATTACAAGGGTGGGAAGGTCCACTGTTTTTGGCCCTTCCCAGCCTCATAATACCAGCCTGCGGCCGCCCCAGAGCCCGACCATCACAACAGATGGTCGGGTACTGGATCGTACCTGGCTCTTCCCGGCACCCCTGGTGGTGGTGGGTACCGGGGTAATAATGGTGGTTAGTGTTAGCCTCTGTACCGGCTAACGCTAAGCCTCGCCTTAGTAATGGATGTTGTCACTCAGACAGCGGCCATTACTAAAGTGGTAGTAATAAAATTTGAAAAGAAAAAGACAAAGATATAGATAAAATATTTTATTGAAATAAAGCACCCCCAACACAACCCTCATTAACCATTTTATTGTAGAAAAAAAAAAACCGTCATCGAAGTAGTCCTCGAAACCGACGTAGTCCAAACACCAAACCTGTAAAAAAAAGAAAAAATGAAATAAAACATGTTGTAAGCTTAGATTCAGTTTAATGTGTGATACTGACTGTTATACCATGTATAGAAGCCTGCCGTGAAGTTGACTTAGATACAGGGCGCCAGCAGACAGTATCATACATGGCCATACAGACATGTATACAAACAAACATACATACATGCAAACTATCATACATACATGCATACACACACACATGAAACCATACATACAAACATGCAAAGATACATACATATATACAAGCATGCACAAATATACATGCAAACATAAATACATGCAAACATAATTACATACATGCACATATATATAAACATACATGCAAAAATAAAAACATGCAAACATACATGACAACATACATACATGCAAACATACATACATACATACAAACATGTATACATACATGACAACATACATACATGACTACATACATACATGCAAATATACATTCATGCAAACATACATAAATGCAAACATACATACATGCAAATATATACATGCAAATATACATACAAACATGCACATATATACATACATGACAACATACATACATGACGACATACATACATACATACATACATAAAATGCAAACATACATACATACATTCATGCAAACATACATGCAAATATATACATACATGCCAACATACATACATACATACATACATGCAAACATACACACATGCAAACATACATACATGCAAATACACATACAAACATACATGCACATATATACATACATACATGACAACATACATGCATACATACATACATGACAACATACATACATGCAAACATACATTCATGCAAACATACATTCATGCAAACATACATACATACATGCAAACATACATTCATGCAAACATACATACATGCAAACATACATGCAAATATATACATGCAAATATACATACACATATATACATACATGCCAACATACATGCACATATATACATACATACATGACAACATACATACATACATACATACATACATGCCAACATACATACATGCCAAAAAAAATAATAATACGTTCATACTTACTTTCCTCCTGTCCGGGCTCCAGCGATGACGTTTCATCCATGTCGCCGCTGCAGCCTGTGATTGGCTGCAGAGGCGGTCACGTGGGATGAAGCGTCATCCTGACGTGCGTGACCGCCACTACAGCCTGTGATTGGCTGCAGCGGCGAAAGGGATGAAACGTCATCGCTGGAGGCCGGACAGGAGGAAAGTAAGTACGAACGTATAATTTTTATTTTTTTATTACATTTAAATTGTATTTTCCGCGCGCCGAGCATGTACTGTCAAGGTTGCTGAAAGAGTTAGTGCAGCCCATTAACTCTATCAGCACCCGAGACAGTAGCATGCTCGGCGCACGTAAGTGACAGGTTCGGTCCGAACTAGTTCGGTCCGAATCGAACTTTTTTGTGAAATTCGGCGAACTAGCCGAACCGAACTTTTGAAAAGTTCGCTCATCTCTAGTGGTCTCCATCGCCGCGTCCATCAGGTAAGTGAAAAATATGAATATATATATATATATATATATTTTTTAAATGTAATAACAGGACAAATTTTTCTCCTGTTGTCCAGCGGGAAAGAGGGCTGCCTCTTCCCCGCATGTACTTATATACTTTACTCTCCACCCACCACATATAGATACATTTTGCCCCATGCCCCTTTTCCTTAGCCCTCCTATCCCTATAACATAGTCTAAAACCTAGTAGCCAAAACATAGCAGCCTAAAAATCCCAAACACCTAGTCATGCGCTTCCTTCATTACGGCTGCGCCTACATTACGCTGGGCTTACTGCACAGTTGTTTGTGTGTAACCTCACGCAGCAGAGCTGTGTGTGTGTGTGTGTGTGTAACCTTGCGCAGTAGAGCTGTGTGTGTGCCCTCACGCAGCAGAGCTGTGTGTGCGCTTATGCAGCAGAGCTGTGTAAGTGGGCTCTCGTGCAGCAGTGCTGTGTGTGTGTGCTCTCGCGCAGCAGAGCTGTGTGTGCCCTTGTGCCATGGAGCTGTATGTGTGCGCTCGCGCAGCAGAGCTGTGTGTGCGCTCACGCAGCAGAGCTATGTAAGTATGTGTGTGTGCCCTCGTGCAATAGAGCTGTATGTGTGTGCTTGCGCAGCAGAGCTGTATGTGTGCACTCGCGCAGCAGAGCTATGTGTGTGTCACCTCGCGCAGCACAGTTGTTTATGTGTAACTTCGCGCAGCAGAGCTGTGTTTGTGTGTGTGTGCCCTCGCGCAACAGAGCTTTGTGTGTAACCTCACGCAGTAGAGCTGTATGTGCGCCCTCGCGCAGCAGAGCTCTGTGTGTGCGCTTACGCAGCAGAGCTGTGTGAGTGGGCTCTCGCGCAGCAAAGCTGTTTGTGCGTGCTCTCGCACAGCAGAGCTGTGTGTGTGCCCTCGCGCAGCAGAGCTGTGTGTGTGCCCTTGCGCAGCAGAGCTGTGTGTGTGCCCTCACGCAGCAGAGCTGTCTGTGTTCTCACACAGCAGACCTGTGGGTGTGTGTGCCCTCGCACAAAAGAGCTTTGTGTGTGGCCTCGCACAGCAGAGTTATATGTGTGTGCCCTCGCGCAGCAGAGCTGTGTGTGTGCCCTCACGCAGCAGAGCTGTGTGTGTGTGCCATCGCGAAGCAGAGCTCTGTGTGTGTGCCCTCGCGCAGCTGAACTGTGTGTGCCCTCGCGCAGCAGAGCTGTGTCTGTGTGCCATCGCGCAGCAGAGCAGTGTCTGTGTGCCATCGCGCAGCAGAGCAGTGTCTGTGTGCCATCGCGCAGCAGAGCTGTGTCTGTGTGCCATCGCGCAGCAGAGCTGTGTCTGTGTGCCCTCGCGCAGCAGAACTGTGTGTGCCCTCGCGCAGCAGAACTGTGTGTGTGCCCTCGTGCAGTAGAGCTGTGTTTGTGCGTAGCAGTGTTGGGGGTGTGTGTGCGTAGCAGAGCTGGGTGTGTGTGCACGTCTGTACGTAGCAGAGCTGGGTGTATAACCTCGCGCAGAGCCTCATGTGTGTGCGCCCTCGCGCGGCAGAGCCTCGTGTGTGTGCGCCCTCGTGCGGCAGAGCCTCGTGTGTGTGCGCCCTCGCGCTGCAGAGCCTCGTGTGTGTGCGCCCTCGCGCGGCAGAGTCTCGTGTGTGTGCGCCCTCGCGCGGCAGAGCCTCGTGTGTGTGCGCCCTCGCGCGGCAGAGCCTCGTGTGTGTGTGTGCGCCCTCGCGCGGCAGAGCCTCGTGTGTGTGTGTGCGCCCTCGCGCGGCAGAGCCTCGTGTGTGTGTGTGCGCCCTCGCGCGGCAGAGCCTCGTGTGTGTGTGTGCGCCCTCGCGCGGCAGAGCCTCGTGTGTGTGTGCGCCCTCGCGCGGCAGAGCCTCGTGTGTGTGTGCGCCCTCGCGCGGCAGAGCCTCGTGTGTGTGTGCGCCCTCGCGCGGCAGAGCCTCGTGTGTGTGCTCCCTCGCGCGGCAGAGCCTCGTGTGTGTGTGCGCGCCCTCGCGCGGCAGAGCCTCGTGTGTGTGTGCGCGCCCTCGCGCGGCAGAGCCTCGTGTGTGTGTGTGCGTGCCCTCGCGCGGCAGAGCCTCGTGTGTGTGTGCGCGCCCTCGCGCGGCAGAGCTGTTTGTGTGTGTGTGCCCTAGCGCGGCAGAGCTGTGTGTGCTCACACCCATCAGAGGTGTGTGTTTGTGTGCGCTTGCGCAGCAAAGCTGTGTCTGTGATGTCCTTGCGCAGCAGGAATGTGTGTGTGTACCCTCATGCAGAAGAGCTGTGTGTGTGCTCTCGCGCAGCAGAGATGTGTGTGTGTGTGCCCTCGCATGTGCCCAATTTTCTTATTGCTTTCTCTTTTTCATTCCTTTTTAGCCTGGCAGATTGCCTAGGTTGAAGGCAAATTGAGGGTGGGAGAAGGGGAGCCAATTTACCATTCCTTTCCACACGTACGCTGATCTCCAGGTGCCAGCAAACAAATGTCAGCAAAGTATAATAGTGGTCAGTGGGGTCGTTCAGGGAACCCCCCCCACCCCAAAAGGCTCAACAGTACACAGCAGCAGACAAGCAAAATACTAGCGGTCAGCTGTACAAAGCAAGTGATCCTTACATTGGTGGTCAGCACTGCAGCTCGGGGCTTCTCCCAGTCATTTAGTCAAAGCACACGGCGCATACAGCGTTGCACATCCCGCCGGCAGCTACGGAGTTCACTTCGGGTCAGAGGAGGGAGGGGAGAGCGGCACATGCATCCTACCCCCAATCAAAAGAACTTTATTTTTCCGTCAACAAAGCCATATGAGGGCCTGTTTTTTGCGGGACGAGTTGTAGTTTTTCACGGCACCATTTATTGTACCATTATAATGTATTGGGAGACTGGAAAAAAAACTCTTTGTGAGGTGGAATAGGAAAAAAAACAGCGATTCCTCAATCTTTTGAGGGGTTTCGTTTTCCTACTTTTACAAGGAAAGAAACGAATTAAAAATAAAATTTGTGTTCAGTCACCATATTCTGAGAGCCATAACTTTTATTTTTCCGTCTATTTGAGCGGTATGAGGGCTAATTTTTTGGTGGGGCGAACTGTAGTTTCTATTGGTACCATTTCGGGCTACATGAGACTTTTGGATCACTTTATTTAATTTATTGTGGGATATAAAGTGACCAAAAAAAGCTGCAATTCCGGCGTTTTAATTTTTTTATGACTTTCACCGTGCAGGTTAAATAACGTTATATTATAATAGTTCGGACTTTTACGGACACTGATGTGGCTGTGTGATACAGCCATTGCCCCGCTCCTGAGTCCTGACAAGTGCGCGCCGTCAGGATGATCTGATGCGGCCAGCGCTGCACTAATAAGCGGCGGAACTGAATACCGTACCCCCATGTTTTCAGTGCCTGCGCCGCCGGTCATTAGTGCAGCGCCGGCCGCATCCCCTATTGCTGGCCGTGCGCGCACCTGTTTTCAGGAGCGGGGCAATGGCTGTATTAGACAGCCGCAGCCCCGCTCTATAACGGCGGAGATCAGAGAAATCTTTCATCTCCGCCGTTATTCCACTGAATGCTGTGATCAAAGCTGACTGCTGCATTCAGGGGGAAATGAGAAGGGGGGATGCCACATATGGCCAGACAGCCCAGAGTCTATTGAAGGACACCAGGGCTGTCTTACCATATTTCCTGTTAGGGCATACTTAGGTATGTCCTAACAACTGCCAGTAAGCCCAACGTAATGTAGGCGCAGCCGTAATGAAGGGAGCGCATGACTAGGTGTTTGGGGTTTTAGGCTACTACGTTTTAGGCTATTTTATAGGGATTAGAGGGTTAAGTGAAAGGGGCATGGGGCAAATGTATCTATATGTGGTGGGTGGAGACTAATGTATATAAGTCCATGCGGGGAAGAGGCAGTCCTCTTTCCCGCTGGACAACAGGAGAAAATATTTGTCCTGTTATTATAACTGTTTTAAAAAAACAAAAAAAAACAAAAACAAAACAAAACTGTTTTTTACACTGACCTGTAATGGATGCGGCGATGGAGATAACGATGGCCAGGATCCGGGATGCGGCGATGCTGCACGGTGCTGGCTGGCTGGATCAGATGTTTGCCGGGGCTCTTCCTCCGGTTCCAGCGGCTGGAGTGGAGAGCGAGGGACGCAGCAGCGGGCGTTCCAGGCCTCCGGAGAGGCCTTCCCCAGAGGTAACGATTCAGTCTCGTCGGCGCCGAGGGAGCCCCTCCAGGGACCCTCCTCCTCCTGCTGGTCCGGAGCTGCACCCTGGCGACGGTCCGCGGAGGTCTGGGAGGAATCCCATTAGGCGGGCGAGACTGGAGGTGACAGGAGGGGGGGGGCCGCGGCAGCCATCTTCCCCCCTCCTGTCTTCAACGACAAGACCGGAAGTGCACGCTGGCCTGGAAGTGCACGCTGGACCGGAAGTGACGGCTTTCTCCGGTGCCGATGTTCCAGGTGCCGGAGGAGCTCTGCAGGCAGAGGTACAGAGACCAGGCCCGACCCGCAGGAAGAGGCGGGCGGGCTCCAGATGGGGACTGAGATCGCCTCCTGCTGGAGCAGGGAGGCGTGCGGCGGCAGCAGTGACCGGAAGTACCCGGGCAGCTTCGGGGAGTGACGCCGGGCCCCATCCGGACGAGGGGGGGCAGCGGTCAGCTGTACACAGAGCAACTGGAAGGAGATTTATTTTTGACAGCCCTGCAGAAGGACTGGGTTGGCAGGGCTGTCGTTCTGAGTATGCCACGCCAGCAGCGGGTGGCAGGACCATGGACGGAACACGTTCCTCTGGGCCTAGGACGTCAGCGACTGGAAGTTCGGGGAGCTACGGGGAGCGTGGGGTGCAGGAGCACCACTCCCCAGGACCGTCAAGACCGATGCCGTGCTCATCCGGAGTGGTGGACGCGTCCGCTGGGAGGTCACCTCAGGGACGGCCGGGTGAGTCTACCACGGATGTGGTGCCGGGGATGTGTGGGGGGCATGTGGGGGGGATGTTGTCTATGTCACAAATGCATTTATTGTTTAGCGGGATGCAGGAATATTTTACGAGAGTTTTGCCAGGTGTAGAGCAGTCGCCAGCGAGGGTATGGGGCGCTGCTAGCGAGGCGAGTGCTAGTGCGGCAGGGAGTGCGGTTGTTAGCGAGGCGAGTTCTAGGGCAGCTGCGGCAGGGATTGCGGTTGCTAGTGAAGTGGCGCCGGTGGTGGGTGCCATAGTGGCGGTGGAGAAAGTGGTTGATGCGGCGGCTAAGAAAGTGGTGGAGGATGTGCGTTTAGCTGATGCTGCTAAAGGCGAGGTTTATGTGTGCTTTGAGGGCCCGCTGGGGGTGCATTTGAAGGTGGAGATTAGGGAAAAGATCTGGAAAGATGAATATGTGGAGATTTTTTCTTTACTGCCATTGAAGAAGTTTAATTTGGACCGGTGGAAACCGGATGAGAGTAAGAAGGAGGAGGAGGAGCGGCGGCGTTATCGCTTGATTCCTCTGACTTTTGCGAATTGGCTGCAGGCCTTCGCTATTTTGGCTAGCGTGGTGGGTGAGAAGGCGCCGGAGAATTGTTCGGCGCAATTCTGTTATATGGATTCAGTAGGGGAGGCGTATCGTGTATACGGTGGTAATGCGTGGTTGCGTTATGATGAACAGTTTCGTCAGCGGAAGTCGGTGCGCCCGTTGTTGTGATGGGATCACAAGGATATCAGTTTGTGGATGCGTCTGATGTCTGCGCCAAAACAGGGGCAGCAGCCCTTTCGGGATGCGGCCGGCGGTCAGGGGTCAGCAGCGGGTCGGTCGGGATCCTCAGGAAAGGGGTGTTGCTGGCAGTATAATGAGGGGCATTGCAAGTTTGGCCCAGACTGCAGGTACAAGCACGAGTGCTCCGGTTGCGGAGGCGCCCATGGTTTGTCCAGATGCTTCAAGAAGCATAAGGGCAGGCAGGGAGATGCTGAGCAGAAGAGGGGCGACGCCGGTGAGGGTGGAAAGGATGCTCCCGTTTTTAAGGGAGTATCCAAATAAGAAAGTGGCAGAGTTGTTGTTGTTAGGGTTTTCAGAAGGTTTTCGGATTCCTTGTACGTCGGCGGGACGTGATGGGGTGGTCCGTAATTTGTCGTCTGCTTTGGCGCGGCCTGATCTGGTTACGGATAAGCTGCTGAAGGAGGTGGCTTTGGGCCGCATGGCGGGTCCGTTTTCCTCCCCGCCTGTTCCTAGTTTGCGGGTTTCCCCGTTAGGTTTGGTTCCTAAAAAGTAGGTGAATAAATTCCGCCTTATTCATCACTTGTCTTATCCGGAAGGCGAGTCGGTGAATGACGGCATTGATCCGGCCTTGTGCGCGGTCATTTACACTTCCTTTGATGCGGCGGTTGTTTGGGTTCGCAAGTACGGGAGGGGCTCTCTGTTAGCGAAAACTGACATTGAGGCCGCTTTTCGTTTATTGCCGGTGCATCCGGACAGTTTTTGTTTGATAGGTTGTTATTGGCAGGAGGAATAATTTGTAGATTGTTGCCTCCCGATGGGCTGCTCCATTTAATGCGCTTATTTTGAGATGTTTAGCACGTTTTTGGAGTGGGTGGTCCGTCGGGAGGCGCAGGTGCCATCTGCCCTGCATTATCTGGATGATTTTCTGTTTATCGGGCCGCCGGGTACCTATGTGTGTGCAGGATTGCTACATACTATGGAGCGAGTGGCAAAGGATTTTGGGGTACCTCTGGCGCCTGACAAAACTGAGGGACCTGCGACGGTCAGTAAGTTTTTGGGAATCATGATTGATTCAGATAACATGGAGTGTCGCTTGCCTGATGATAAATTGATGGAGTTGAGAGAGTTGGTGGCGAGTGCGCTGCGCAGGAAGAAGATACAGTTGCGGGACTTGCAATCCTTGTTGGGTCATTTGAATTTCGCTTGTAGGATTATGCCCATGGGGCGGGTGTTTTGCAGGCGATTGGCAAGTGCTACCGCAGGGGTGCATTCTCCCCATCATTTTATTAGGTTGTCGGCGGAGTTGAAAGCGGATTTGTTGGTTTGGGGGGAGTTTTTGCAGAGCTACAATGGGCGGTCGGTGCTCATGTACCAGCCTGTGTCTAGTGTGGATTTGGAGCTGTATACTGATGCATCAGGTGCATACGGATTTGGGGCTTATTTCCAGGGGCAGTGGTGTGCAGGAATTTGGCCAAATGCATGGCATGAATGTGGTTTTGTCCGTAACTTGGCTCTGCTGGAACTGTTCCCGATTGTGGTGGCTGCGGAGTTGTGGGGGGATTGTCTGCGGGACCGGAAAGTTTGTTTCGTATGTGACAATCTGGGTGTGGTTCAGGCCGTTAATGCGCAGACAGCTAATTCTCCGCCAGTCGTGCGACTATTGCGGCATTTAGTTTTGAGAGGTTTGATGTTGAATGCGCGTTTTGTGGCAGTGCATATTCCTGGGGTGCTGAATTCTGTGGCTGATTCCCTTTCTCGTCAACAGTGGGACAGGTTTCGTCTGCTGGCGCCGGGGGCGGAGTCTCATGGCCTGCCTTGTCCAGAGCATCTGTGGAAGGTGGTGTGACAATGGCGATGTCGCTCGTGGACAGGTCTGTTAGTGCGATTACATGGCAGAGGTACAGTGCGGTATGGCAGGTATGGGAGGCTTTGTTGGAAAATGCACAGGCAGACATTTCAGATCGGTCGGCGTGTTTGTTGTATTATATAGGAAATGCGTACAGTGAAGGGGCGTCTGCAGCAGCGGTCGTTTGGAGTTTGTCGGCCTTGGCGTTTTGGTTCAAGAAAAAAGGTGAGGAGAACGTGACTAAGTCCTTTCTGGTTCGGCAGGCAATGAAGGGTTTCAGGAGGGGTTCCGCAGTTAGGGACCGCAGGAAGTCGGTGTCATTTGAGCTGTTGGTAGCGATTTGTAATTTATTGGGGGATGTTTGTGTTTCGGCGTTTGAAGCGTGGCTATTTACACTGGCCTTTTCTTTGGCGTTCTTCGGGGCGTTCAGGATATCGGAGTTGGTGTCGGCCAGTAAGAGTGTGGCAGGGGGTTTATTGTACGCGGATGTTGAATTGGATGGCTCCTGCCTTTCTTGCTTGCTTCATAGATCAAAGACAGATCAGGAGGGGAGAGGTTTTGTGGTGCGCTTGTATGAGTTACCAGGGTCGCGGGTGTGCCCGGTTCACTGTTTTTGGGAGTTTGTTGCAGTGAGGCCTGAGGGGCCGGCATCCTTGTTGGTTCATTCAGATGGTTTGTCTTTGTCAAAATTCTAGTTTTCACAGGTGTTCAAAAAGTGTATCCTGTTGTCTGGCAGAGGTGGAGCAGGTTTTAGCTCTCACTCTTTTAGAATTGGCGCAGCTACGGAAGCAGCTCGGTGGGGTTTATCCCCGGCGATGGTTAAGAAGATCGGTAGGTGGGAGTCAGACCGATATAGGTTGTATGTGCGGCCTCACTTGCTTTGAGGAGGTGATGATAAGATGTGCTGGAGGTGGATATGTTTTGTTACATTGCTGTTTTGTGTTGTTTTAGGTGCAGGTCTCTGCTTGATTTGGATTATTGGGCACTCCTACGTGCACTGGGCAGGTGTGCGTACAGATGTTCGTCCGGCCGGCAGTTGGGCCTGGATCATTCAGAGGTTCAGGTCAGATGGTTGGGTCTGCGGGGCATTCTGTGGTGTAGATTGTTACCAGAGCTACAGTTCTATGCAGGTTTGGACAGGGCGCCGGATATTCTGGTGGTGCACCTTGGTGGCAACGATTTAGGCATACGGTCGTCCAGGGATTTGGTTCGGGATGTTAAGATCGATCTGTTGCGGTTGTGGTCGTCTTTTCCAGGATTGGTGATCGTCTGGTCGGATATTGTGGCTCGCAAGGTGTGGCGTCAGGCCCGTTCCATCCATAGTCTGAATAAAGCAAGAGCGAAGGTGAATAAGGTGGTTGGCAGGTTTGTGGCACGCAATGGTGGTGTTGTGGTGCGGCACAAAGAGTTGGAGGGCAGAGAGGTCGGTTTCCTTAGGGCGGATGGCGTTCATTTGAATGAGGTGGGTCTAGATATGTGGACCCTGGACATCAAGGAGGGCATGGAGACGGCCCTGCAGTTGTGGAGGGACAATCATGTGTAAGGGGTCACACATGATTGTCGTGGCGGTAGGAGGAAGGGGCTTTGGAGGCACGTAATGGCAAGAAGGAGAATCAACAATGGAGATTGTTGAAAGAGAACTCGGGGCGTTTAACACTGGATAGTATTGGAGGGGCTGGGGAGTGGTTACCCAGCTGATATTGCATATATTCCTGATGAGCAGGGTCCCCAGGAAGGGAGAGAGAGGTCTTGGAGATGGTTGGTGCCCTCGGGTCAGGTGCAGAACGGCTGTAGGGAAAGAAGTCCAGACCTAACAAGGAAACTGAGTTTTTTATTTAATGACTGAAGTGCCTTCAAGGACCCTTTACATGGAGAATGTTGGAAATAGAGCAGGATGTTATTATGGAGTGTTATGATGTGTTTTATGGTTATGCTATTTTATCGCATAAAAAGGTGTGTGTTTAATAAATGGCTGCTGTGGCCTTTACACCAAAATTCATGTGTGGTCTCTTATTGGGGTTTGGGGTGTAAGGTCATTAGATAGCAAAAGTCATCAAACATACCTTAAGTCATGTGTACTATCCGTACACAGGCTAATGTACTGGCATACGGATATATGCCAGTATTAAAGTTTAAAAATAAAGTAAAAACATAAAGTAATATTACATTTAATCTAATACACATACACCTTTTTTTTACAATAAACATTAAAATAAGTCTCAATACATAAAACATACACATATTCGGTATTGGCGCAGCCGTAATGACTTGCACAACCATTTTTTGCGTCATTTATGATGTGTATGCTGTAAAAAAATAAAATAAAAACTTATTTCACTTATTAATGTGAGGCATGAGGTGTGATGATGAATTTAACCTCCATGTGCCTCACATGAATAGTAATTAACCCCATCATGTACCTTATATATTATCCCATTGCGACTGAGAAACATAATAGGGTTAATTACTATTAATGTGAGGCACAACTCGCGCCACATATCACAAAATGGAAGAACTTTTTTATTTTTATTACTGTTGGCAAAGTGTCGTTTTGGTATCGAAATCGCAATACTACACAAAGTATCGGTATTAAAGTCCAAATTCTGTTCACTTTGTGGTGGGTGGGCTGGCATCTCTCCATCTTTGAGGTCTTGGTACTGTTGCTTGTTCTCTGTCTTTGCCATCTGCTTTATACCAGGGAGTTGATTCATCCTTTCACTGGTAACGTGCACATGGCCTGATATTCAGCTTGCTTTGATTGCTGTATATATATATATATACATATACACACGCACACACACACACACACACACACACACACAAGCGCGCACGCACACACACACAGACATACAGTGCTACCTTTATTTTTCCAGAGTAGTTTAAGAAATTAAAGTTGAGCACTGTTCGGTTGCAGTGGGTAAAGAGGCCAGGTAGCCATGTACTGTAAGCAGGTAGCCATGTACTGTAAGCAGGTAGCCATGTACTGTATTGACCTGTGTGCCTGCCTATTTCCTCAATCCCACTTTTATACCATGTTATTTACTTATAAATTGCTTCTGTATTGAGACATATATATATATATATATATATATATATATATATATATATATATATATATATATATATATATATATATATATATGTTACAAATGATTTGTGTTTTACGTCTCATATGTAACATCACATAATATACAGATAATGATATTTTTGCCTATTGTATATAGCAGAGGAGAACTTCCTGACTAGTTTCCCTAGAGTGAATTAGATTGGCTGCATGGCCCTTTAAATAACTGCTGCAGCTGCGGAAGATGTTACGGAATGTGGTGAAAGTCGGCTCCGCCCCTGCACTTTGTGACATGACTCACATTATATAAGGAGCCGCAGAGCTGACACTTATTTGAGGGTTTTAGTTGTCAGTGGAGACATTTAGTGTTGGTGAGATATTTGGACTTTGTGAGGATTTGTAGTGTTGGAAAGAGATTTGGACTTTCTGAACAGGATGAAGAAAGGCGACGAGGAGGAGCTCCCAGATGAAATGTGGAGAAAGATGGTGGAGGAGGCTAAGCCGGCATTCCGGCCATCAAAGTTTGGCAAAGTCTCTTTTTGGCCAAATCTGGAGACTATTCTAGAGGAGGAAGAGGATGAGGAGGAAGCGGATGTAGTGGAGGAGGTTGTATATACTGAGGAGGAGAACATCAGCAGGCCCTTCAGTTGTCATGTGAAGGAGGCCTGGCCAAGCATGGAGTCATTCATAAGTACAAGATGTTGGATTCCAAAATGTCTAAGGAGAAAGATCCGAAGCAACAAAAGCAGAGATACAGAGAGCCGTCGTCCATCACGGTTCCTTAGAGCCATCTTCTGTTGTAACGTCAAGACATCAGAATAAGCGACCTATAATATCATTAAGATCATGATATCGGAGACCTTATAACATCAAAGGAAAACATTTTAACATCAACATTTACAACATAAGATCTATGATTTCCATCAGAAATATTACCACCAGATTGAATATCCTGATGTAAAATCTGCCGGGCTGGAGATTAAAGGATTTAATTATTAATAATTATTCAGCTTAACAAAAACATTTGAAATAAAATAAAAATTAAAAAATAAATAGATTTTTGTCTCAATATTATTATAATTTATTTATTATTATTAGGCAGCCTTCAGGTGACCATGGACTGTACCCACCTACCTATCCACTTTTTTCAAATGCTGCCAGTCTGCGTGGTTAGGGAAGAAAGATATTACCAGCAGAATACAAACATGTTATAAAGAATATAGAAAAATGAGTTTATAACTTCTTGCTGTCTGGCATACATGTATTTTTGCTTTTAAACTTTATGGCTCTGTATACATCCTTTGCATTTCTCTGAAGTGGAAGTGCCCCATTTATTATACTGCATAAGGCCCCATGCACATGACCATATTTTTCCCCTCCCGTAAATACTGGTGTAAATACGAGTCCTTTGTCACCCGTATTTACGGACCGTGCCCATATTCCAGGACCCATTTTCTCTGCTTTTCTTTACACGTAGAGAGAGATACTGCACTAATCGGCAGCCCCTTCTCTCTATCTAGCACTGATCGCCAGCCTCTTCTCTCTATCCAGCTCTGATCGGCAGTCTGTTCTCTCTATCAGTGCTGGATAGAGAGATGGGGCTGAGTTCCCGCAGCGGAACGCAGCGATAGAGAGAAAAAGAAGTTCACACGTAGCCCGGCCATTGTCTTGGTGACGCATCCCTCTTTTGACATCCAGTCCGACCTCCCTGGATGACGTGGCAGTCCATGTGACCGCTGCAGCCTGTGATTGGCTACAGCGGTCACATGGGATGAAACGTTATCCCAGGAGGCCGGACTGGAGGAAGAAGCAGGGAGTTCTGGGTAAGTATGAACTTTTTTTTGTTGCAGGTTTTTGAAGGAAACATTAGAAATCTATATTGTTTGCGCCGCGCATGGTACTCACTGTCCAGCAGTAGTCACTGTCCAGGGTGCTGTAAGAGTTACTTCCGATCAGTGCAGCCCCTTCCATATATCCAGCACTGATTATTTAACTCTTTCAGCACCCTGGACAGTGACTACCGCTGGACAGTGAGTACCATGCGGGTGCACACACGTAGCCACCCGTAATTACGGGAGCCCCATAGACTTCAATGTGCCTGCTCGTGCCGTAATTACGGCCTGAAATAGGACATGTTCTATATTTTTCAACGGCCCGAGCACCTTCCCGTACGAAAACGAGAAGGTACCCGTGGCCAAAAGAAGTCTATGGGACCGTAAATAAGTGGCATAATTATGGGCGTTTTTAAGTTCTTGACCATGGGGCCTTAGGCACTATATAGTAAATCCAAATAGGTTCTCTAAATGAGAGATTACATACCTGTATTATTCCGCTATGATCTGATCACGTCCTGCGAGTGCCTGCATACTTAACCCTTTCAGGACCAAGCTCCTTTTGGCCTTTAGGACCAGACCTATTTTTACCAATTCTGACATATTTTATGTGGTAATAACTCTGGATTGCTTTTGCCTATCCAAGCGATTCTGAGATTGTGTTCTCGTGACATATTGTACTTTGTTAGTGAAAAAATGTGGTCAATAAATTTATTGCTTATTTGTGAAAAACAACAAAATGTAAAGAACAGTAACTATTTTGTGTGATATTAATATTTCACATATTCCATTATGTCTACTTTATATTTGCATAGACTTTTGGAAATTATTTTATTTTTCTAGGACGTTACGAGGCTTAGAACTTTAGCAGCAATTTTTCACATTTTCAAGAAATTTAAAAAAAGGCTATTTTTCAAGGACCAGTTCAGTTCTGAAGTGGCTTTGAGGGCCTTATATACTAGATAGACCCCATAAATCACCCCATTTTAAAAACTGCATCCCACAAAGTATTCAAAACCGCATTCAGAAAGTTTTTTTTACCCTTTAGGCTTTTCACAGGAATTAAGGCAAAGTAGAAAGGAAATGTACAATTTTTTTTTATTTTTTTTGCACAGCTGACACCTGCAGCATATGGAGTGGGCTCAGGTGTCAGTATAACCCCCGCACAACGACATGCTATTAAGTCGTGGTGCGCGGAGGGGTTAATGCGCAGCGGATAGTGCAAAGAGTAAATTAATATTTTCCACTGATCTGCCATTAGCCCAGTTTGTGCCACTAAGGACAAATACCTCAGACAATGTTGAGCGGGTTCTCCCGGGTATAAGTAGTTCTGTTTGGGGTTTTAGTGGCATTTCAGTTTATAATGTTGGAGCATATGTAGGCTGTGCGGAGTACATCAGGGCATAATAAGAGGGTATAATTATGCAGTAAATAATTCATGGATATGTGGCCAGTGTCGCACTGATAAATGGTGCCCAATCTTATCCGCTTTTGGAACGCTCTGCGAAATTTCTGTCGCTATATTCTGAGGGCCAGAACTTTTTTATTTTTTCTCCACCGGAGCTGTGTGAGGGCTTATTTGTTACAATCTGTAGTTTTCATTGGTACAAATTTAGGGTACATGTGATTTTTTATTTTTTTTTCATCGCTTTTTATTCTATTCTTTTTTTTGGCAAGCTAGGTGACAAAAAAAAACAACATATCTGACAATGTTTTTTGTCTTTTTTTTTTTCCGTGTTCACCGTGCGCTATAAATGACATTTTACTTTATTCGATACGATTATGGCGATACCATATTTATATAGTTTTTTAATGTTTTGTGGTGTTTGCGCAATAAAATCACTTTTCTATAAAATTAATTTTTTATGTCACCATATTCTGAGAGCCGTAACTTTTTTATTTTTCAGTCAAAAAAGCTGTGTAAGAACTTTGTTTTTTGCGGAACGGGTTGTTGTTTTTATTGTTACTATTATGTGGTACATGCGACTTTTTGATCACTTTTTATTCTACATTTTGGGAGGTGTGGTGACCAAAAAAATAGTGATTCTGGAATTGCTTTTTTATTTTTTTAGGGCATTCACCGTGCGCAAAATATTATATTTCTATAGTTCGGGTCATTACGAATGCTGTGTTACCGAATATGTGTACTTTTCTTTATACATATATATATATATATTTTTTTTTATTTTTTATTTTTTTTTAACGTTTTTATTTTTCTTCCTAAAATAAAAGACTTTAAAGGGAAAAAAAGCATTTTTTGTTTTTATAACTTATTTTTACACTTTTATAAAACCTTTTAATTACCTTTTTTTACTTGAAGACCTGCAGCACTGATAGCTTCTATAATACATTATACTACCTAGGTAATGTAATGAATTATAAACTCAGCGTGACGCTGAGAGTCACACTGTCAGGAAGCCTATGAGGGCCAGCCAGAGGCTTCCGTGCATGGCAGACCCGGAGGGCCGTTGTATAGCCTCCGATTTTGCCATGACCACCGACTGCGGCACCCGCAATCGGTCACCGGGAAAGTTTGTTGTAGCAACAAACTTTCCGTGCAATCACATGATCGGGACCTGAACCAATCAGGTCCCTATCATGTCTCCGGGACCAGAGGCAGGGGTTTACAGTGCAATCCGGGTGTCAGCGATACTCTGGGACACCCGATCATGCTTTTAACACCCACTGTGAATTTACGTTGGCGCTGCACAGAGCCCAGCAAGCACCGACGTGAATTTACTGTGGGCAGTCGGGAAGCGGTTAAAGGGATTTTCCCATCACAAATTTATGACCTATCGACAGGATAATAATGTGGACCTGCACCTTTCTCTAGAACGGGCCCCCTAAACCCTGTTCAACTTCTGTGTTGTGGCTGAAGCATGTGATTTCTGACAAAGAATTACGGAAACTGCGTAACTCCCATAGTAGTGAATGCAGTGGCGGACACAGACTGCAAAAGGCCCCTGTGCAGATAATGTGCCAGGGCCCCCCCGCCCCCCCCCCCCAATACCGACAAAGTTACCTAAACATATATATGCATATAAAAATAAACCTTACTAATAAAAATTATGAAGGAAGATTTATATTGTACATTTTATTACCAGTTTAGAACACAAGTAACACATTTTTTTCCGGGTTAAATTCTTATCTAAACTAAGTCCCTAAATGTGGGCAAAGAAAATGAAAAACCTATACTCACCTCCTCCGGCGCCTCCGTTCCCCCTCCGCAGCCCCTATCCCTTTCTGTGTTTACAAAGCTGCTGTGGTGACGCGCGGTCGATGGCACATGACCGCTGCAGCCAATCAATGCCCTCAACAGCGATTTGCTGTGGAACTACTGTCCTCAGCAGCACACCAATGAGGAGTTATTGGCAGCAGCGGTCACGTGCCATCGGCAGCGCGTCACCAGTGCAGCCTTGTACACTTGTAACACAGACCGAGACAGGAGGATGGGGGCTGCGGCGGGTGAACGGAGGCGAGGGAGGAGGTGAGTATAGTTTTTTTATTTTCTTTGCCCACATTTAGAGACTTAGGTTAAATTGAATCATTGAATATAACACAAAGCACTCATGCAACTGAGATGCAATAATTTAGATGATCTTATCATGCTTAGCTTACTGCACTGTTACCTATCAAGCAGGACTGAATCTCAAGATATCTACAGAGGGGGCTGTATGGCGTTATCTACAGGGGGGACTGTATGGCGCTATCAACAGAGGGGGCTGTATGGCGTTATCTACAGGGGGGACTGTATGGCGCTATCTACAGAGGGGTCTGTATGGCGCTATCTACAGGGGGGTCTGTATGGCGCTATCTACAGGGGGGACTGTATGGCGCTATCTACAGGGGGGACTGTATGGCGCTATCTACAGGGGGGACTGTATGGCGCTATCTACAGGGGGGACTGTATGGCGCTATCTACAGGGGGGACTGTATGGCGCTATCTACAGAGGGGGCTGTATGGCGTTATCTACAGGGGGGCTGTATGGCGTTATCTACAGGGGGCTGTATGGTGTTATCTACAGGGGGGACTTTATGGCGTTATCTACAGTGGGGTCTGTATGGCGTTATCTACAGGGGTTCTGTATGGCGTTCCCTACAGGGGGGGTCTGTAGGGAAAGTCATACAGCCCCCCTGTAGGGAACGCCATACAGACCCCCCTTTAGGGAACGCCATACAGACCCCCCTGTAGGGAACGCTATACAGCCCCCCCTGTAGGGAACGCTATACAGCCCCCCCTGTAGGGAACGCCTTACAGCCCCCCCCTGTAGGGAACGCTATACAGCCCCCCCCCTGTAGGGAACGCCATACACCCCCAATCACTCAAAAAAATGCGACCTACAGTGTGAAAAGACAAAAGACATGTATCCCCTATCCACAGGATAGGGGATACATGTGTGATCGCTGGCATTGATAGGGAGAGCGGGGGACCGAAAGTCCCCCGAAGTTCTCCATCACTCACCTCTGACTTCCGGTGTCTGCGCAGCTCAAGTGTGACCGGCGCTCCATTCATTTCTACGGAGCTGCCGACACAGACCCCGGAAGTCCGAGGTTTGTGATGGAGAACTTCAGGGGACTTTCGGTCCCCCGTTCTCCCTATCAATGCCAGCGATCACACACGTATCCCCTATCCTGTGGATAGGGGATACATGTCTTATGTTTAATGGCAGAGCGGGGAGATACTCCCTGCTCTGCCGTAGTGTTCCGTGGCATCGCGCTGTAGCAGCCATAGCGGCAGCTAGCGGAGATTCCGGCCAAGGTGGGGGCCCGTGCCGGCAGGTGACGCGGGCCCCCTCATGCCGCGGCCCCGTAGCAGCCGCTACGGCTGCTATAGCAGTAGTTACGCCCCTGTGTTAGGGGGAGTTCACACTGAGGTTTTTTTCGCGAAAAACGTCAGAAAGTGCCTCCCATTGAAATCCATGAAATTTTTCCTGCGAGCAGTAAAAACCGCATGCGGGAAAAAGAAGCGCAATGCCCTTTCTTCGGGCGTTTCTGTCTCTGACTTCCCATTGACAACAATGGCAGGCAGAAAATGCGTTTTTTGCTGCGTTTCCCTGCCCACGGCCCGATGGCCGAAAAACGCCACAAAAAAACGCAATGAAAAACGCGGGAAGTGTTCTACCGGCAGGTCAAAATATGCCTCAAAATTCCGGAAGGAATTATGAGGCAGATTTTTCTACATAAAAACTTCTCCCTTCTGACATGAACTTTTTAACTTCATCTACCTGTCCTCTGCAGTCTGCACGTCCTCCACTCGTCCTGTGTCTGTCCTCCGCTCATCCTATGAGTTCTCCGGCAGTCCTGACTGTACTGTCCAGCCGCCCGAAGTCTTACGTCGCACCGCCCCCTGTCCTCTCCCCTGCCTGAGCGCTCCTCCTACCACCAGCATCGCCGTCCTGTCCTATTCATCTGTGCCAGATTGGCAGTGCAGTGTAGCGGCTATCACCGGGCCCGGGCACCCGCCCCCTCCCTCCCGATTGGTAGTGCAGTGTGGCGGCTATCACCGGGCCCCCGCCCCCTCCCTCCCCTCATGCCTAGTGTTGTGATGCTACTAGGCATGAGGGGGCCCGTGCCGCCAGGCCTGGTACATAAAATGTAATGTGCCTGTCAGGGCGACACGGGCCCCCCCATGCCGCGGGCCCCGTAGCAGCTGCTACGGCTGCTACTGTGGTAGTTACGCCACTGAACGGGCCCCCTTCCCACGCGGGGCCCTTGTGCAGCTGCACCGGCTGCACATGCGGTATGTCCGCCCCTGAGTGAATGGCAGTTATGGAAGCAGCGTAGCATGTAAGATACACTGTTTCTGTTATTCATGGTCGGAAATCACACGCTTCAGCCACAACACAGTGCGGTAGAACTGGGTTTATGGGACCCGTTCTAGAGATAGATGCGGGTCCCAGCGGTTCTGCCTGTACATCCGATCATCTCCTTATAGCATCATAACAATAATTTAGATCATGTTGTCAGTTCCATGTGACTCGTGTCTTTTGAGCTTATACTTTTTTTATTTTTCTACAGTTGCGACAACATAATAATATTCATACACCAGGTATTTTCTTTGCAGTCAGTTCTGTATCTTCACGGTTTTGTTGCCCCACAGGTAAAACTCTTCTTGCACAGACATTGGCAAAATGCCTGGATGTCCCCTTCGCTATATGTGACTGCCGCGAAAAACGCAGTGAAAATCGCGAGTGGCTTGAAAAACGTCTGAAAATCAGGAGCTGTTTTCCCTTGAAAACAGCTCAGTATTTTCAGACGTTTTTAGTCTAGCGTGTGAACATACCGTAACAGTATAGTGATATTAGTTTCTTGTATAGTGGATAGTAGTAATATTTGGTAACTGTGCAACTGTATTATTAGAGGTATATTGTCATACCTAGAAAATTGTCTTAAAGCTGTGTTGTCTTTGATATATATATTTATTTGTATTTTTTTTTTTCATCGAGGTGACAAAGCATATGCATTAGGGCTTGAGCCTCTGATCTTAATACCCTTGCAACGTGCCAGGGGCCCACGCATCTGAGCAGCTAGCTTGTCTGGGAGAGATCTAGGTTGCACTGTGTCTAAAGTTACGCCATTGAATATACAGGAATCATTACAATGTATAATATATTTTATTCTATGTGTTTTCTTTTTCCAAGTCTGTGTCAGTGCTCAAAGGGAACAGCATCTGCTGAAAGCAGGTATAGCTACGAGTCGGAGCCCCAATACTTTAATGAGTAAGACCAGATCGCTTTATTGGTGAGCCACATGTAGGGGTAAGTCTGAATATTATTACATAAGTAGGTCTCCACTTTAAACATAGATCCACTTCTTGCTATACAGCTCAACTCTTTAGTTGTCAAAAGTAGTGATTGTAAAAAGGAGACTGGTGAACAGCAGCGCACAGCTTTTTCTGTTATTCTGAATAAGACCCATTTTGATGGGCTGAGGGGCATCATGAAAGCACAGCCTGCTAAGGACTGCTGATGGTGCCTTTAGGGAGGCGGCAGTCAATTTGGTTTACCCATAGCCTTGCAGCTTTATTAAAGAAAATGCTCCTTAAAGGGGTTGTCCACTACAACTGTTGACTTATCCACCAGATAACTCGTCGATATATCATCGGTGCGGGTCCGACACCTGGATCTCGCACTGTTAAGCCGCTTCAACTGCCTCTGGGCACTGGACGTACATGCTGGAAGCAGTTGGGGCCAGTCACGGAATAGCGGCCAAGCTGCAGTACTGCAGCTCTGCTCCTATTCAAGTGAATAGGAGCAGAGCTGCAGTTCGGCAGAACGGCCACTATGCAATGTATAAAGCCAAATGCTTCTCGGCTCCGTACATCGCATAATGTGCAATAACATCCAGTGCCCGCAGGAAACCGGAGCAGCTAAACGGTGCGGGATCGGTGTGTTGTCCGGTAGTGGACAACCCCTTTAATTCAGGGCCGATTCTAACTTTTCTGCTGCCTGAGGCGAAAATTGAAGTGGCGCCCTCCAGATTTTGATCGACATTCTATAAGCTGTTCTACATCACTAGCAGCCTCCTCCAACTCTTGTATTGGCATTCACGATGCAGCTGGGCAGAGTACACCTCTCTGCACGGTGTGTGCCCAAGTAGTACAAGGCAATGGTGCATCCGAAAAGGTTGGAGGAGACTGGTAGTGATGTGTAACAGCCAGGGGGATGTCAATCAAGCACGGAAAGGTGGGATTGGAGGCAGGACTATGTGACTTCAGGATAGCGGCACCACCGGATGACCCTTTAATGAGTAATTAGCATATAGTGTGTGCCGTTTTAAAAGTTGATTTTATAGATTTTGCTGCATCTGAAAAATAACATACAGGGAATGTTTGGAAATATTGTCAGTTCATTTTTACCACATGGCAGTTCAAGGGGTTAAAACTACTAGACAGGTTCCCATTAAATATACAATGAATTGAAAACAACTCCATCTGCCCTGCAATTTTGTTATTATAAATATATTCTATATAATTACAACACCAGAACCAAGTTCATACATATATACAGCCCCAGAACCAAGCTCAGTACATAAATACAGCAACAGAATCCAGCTCAATACATATATACAGCACCAGAGCAAAGCTCAGTACATAAATACAGCACCAGAAAAAAGCTCAGT
Source organism: Rhinoderma darwinii (assembly GCF_050947455.1). Taxonomy (NCBI): domain Eukaryota; kingdom Metazoa; phylum Chordata; class Amphibia; order Anura; family Rhinodermatidae; genus Rhinoderma; species Rhinoderma darwinii. The sequence continues at coordinate 326,485,954 of NC_134689.1, forward strand.
ACATAAATACACCACCAGAACTGTCACGATCTGTCAATATATAAATAGTCCAAGCACAAAGGTACCTGCAGTGGTTTAGACAGTAGCAACGGCTAGCCACAGATGGGACCTTGACAGCAGACACCAGACGTGGTGTAACACAGCAGGCGGAACCGGTGGCACCTTACGACTCCAACAGGTTTATGGCACAGGAATAAATAGCACGGGATACAGGGTACAGGTAGCAGGGCACGGGAAACAACGGGAACAGGATAATACTAAGGGACCATTTTCAAGACTAACATAGGAAAACACAATAACTCTCAGGCTCTGTGCAAAGGGGCAAGGCCCTTGTTATAGTCCAGGGTCATCATGGGCTAATTAGTGATAATTCCCAAAGGGACACGGTGGACCTGAGCGTAAGTGAAGCCTGGCATCTCCTGGGGGGGAGGTGCGGGCCAGCGCTCACAGATCCATGATTGCGGCCACCAGGGGGTGAGTGATCCCGGTGGTCCGTGGCCATGGACGCTACAAGAACCGAGCTCAACACATACATACAGCACCAGAAACAAGCTCAGTACATAAATACAGCACCAGAACCAAGATCAGCACATAAATACAACACATGCACAAATACAGCTCAATTTAGTTCAACCCCTGTCATATAGGTTTGCACGATGTAAAACCTCAGCTCCCAGCATGGATATAACAATGGTAAGGATATGTTGGGCGTTGCTGTTTCACAAAAAAAAAAAAATCATACCACCCATCATCTCGCTGCAGATCATACAGTGACTACAGTGCTGATAAGAGGCAGAATAAACATTTGCATTAAGTTACTCACCGGTGACGTCTTTTCAGATTCTAGTTATTCTTTTTCTCTTTTCTTCTCCATCTGGTCCAGACCTCTATGACGACTTCTCCCGGCCACAGGCCATTTCTGCAGTTTGCCGCTCAGTTTGTTCAGCTTCTCACTTTTCAAACATTTCTGCACCTATAAATGAAGATAAAATTCTCATGGTGCCACACTCTATGTCCATAAATATAATAGTTCTATATACTGCACCTCTAATTATAATAGCGCCATACACTGTGTCCCTGACTATAATAATGTCATACACTCACCCTGATTATAATAGCACCATATACAGTGTCCCGAACACACAGTGCTCCCTCCCTGTAGATAGAGCCCCCTGTAGATAGTGCCCCCCATAGAGCCCACTTTAGATGTACCCTAAAAAAAACTTTACATACACACCTTGATCCCGTTCCCTCGCCGTTCTGTGTCAATGCAGGCCTGCTCTCTTCTGAGGTCTGCTGGGGCTGAACAACGCAAGCAGTGCGATGACAGATTCATGCAGCTAGTATCAATGAAAGGTTGCTGTATGGCAGGGCAAGTCATTCTGCCTTGCCAATCAGCGTCATTGTAAGGAGCTGAATGGTCGGGAACTTGCCCGGCCATTCAGAGCTTATGCATGTAATTGTATCTGCGTCCTATAGACGCAGGCAGAATTAGGGCAGGACGGGGTAGCGGCTGGTTTCAGTGGTGCCGCCGCCCCCTCAGAGAGGCAGCAGGCTGCCGCCTGAGGCGAGAAGCTCATCGCGGCCTTGCTTTAATGGCAGGATCACACACCCAGTTTTCATGCAATTTTTTTAGTAGTTTTTGGCTCCGTTTTTTTTTTTGCGCAAAGTTTTGTTTAAAAAGCGTATTTGGGACGCATTTGGAGCATAAATGTTAGCGATTGTAATGGGACTATTGTTAAGCATACCAACCAGGACTAAAAATTTCCCCCGCTCATCAACAACAGAAGAATGCATTTGGAAGGACATAGTATCTTTAAAGGCTATTAACACTCCTGCTTTTTTCCTATCAGCATTAGACGTATAAATTACCGGAAACCTATGGTGGGTAAATTTTGGACAATTAGACCTGGAAAAATGTGTCTCCTGTAGACATATAATATCTGTGTTAGATGCTAAAGCATCCCTCCATACGGAAGTTCTCTTAAAGGGAGAGTTGAGCCCCCTGGTGTTCAGGAACATAAATTTAACCGCCATAGAAAAGGTATTGTAAACCCTGCATAGACATAAAAAATAGTATTAGAACCCAGGAATCTTTTGAGCGGACGTGGTCCCCCAAGAAAAGTAGCAATCCTAGAGCACCAAGTGAAAAGGAAAAGGGAGAGGACAGGGAATGAAAGGAAAAACAGACAAATTGTAAAAACATAACAATCATGTAGTGATCAAAGTAACTCCGCCAATTAACTTGGCTGACAGCTACCGAACACAAGGGGGAACGAGTCTATTCGGACACCATCACGATCTCCATATTGAAGCAAATACCCTGGAAAAAGGTCAAGGCTAGGGTTTTCTAATCCAATCCGGCGAAAGTCTCGAAGGAGAGCATCTAACCGGAGCAGCGGAAGGTGATATAGGCGCGAGGCCCCATTGATGAAGTAAGGCGGACCCTTCCTCCACGTTCGCCATAGTGTGCAAGACCTCGTTTCTGTAAACGATCAATTTGGCAGGGAAGCCCCACCTATAGCCTATGTCATTTTTCCTCAAGGCCAATGTGAGTGGCAAAAATGTCTTCCTAGCTTGCAGAGTCACTTGGGACAAATCAGCGTAAAGATGTATCTTCTCATAGGGTGCAGGTAGACCCGGCAGTCGTCTTGTAGCAGACATGAGGGAGTCTTTAGTATGAAAAAAGTGAACCTGTGCAATCACATCCCTTGGTAGCTCAGCAGAGATAGATTTAGGCTTATCTGAAGCGAGAAAAATATACCCAGCGCCAACTGGTGCAAGATGAACCATAAAAGCTAGTACTGGCAGGTACAGCTTAATGTAAAAGGTCGTTTTAGTAACCAGGTTGCAGCTTTCCGTATCCAGGTACCGGCATCAAGAGAATTGAGCCGCAGGAAAATAGGGATCATATATTCAAAAAATATGTATATTTTAAAAACTGGATATTTTTTAGGAAAGCGCTCCTCAATGAGAAGAAAAGGGAGATAAGTGCTGGTAAGCTGATTTATTTGAGCAACATAGGATGGGCAACGCGTTTCAACGCAGGACATGCGTCTTCGTCAGGCTGAGAAATAGGTATAATAGAACAGCAAGACATACAGTTTAAATACAGAAAGGGGGTAGGGGAGGGGTTAAAAAAAACGCCAAAACACATAGCAATCAAGCAGGTAAATAAAAATAGGTGTGACAGACGTCATTAGGTTAATTGGCAAAATTGTAAAAACATTGGGTACATAAGAAAATACATACAGAGATACACATGTAGGTATATATGTAAAACAGGTAATAACAGCAGAAATGGAGATTCAAAAGTAATCCACAAAATGCAGAACAGAGTATTTAAGGAGCAAAATATATTACGCACGGAAGGAAAGAGCAAAGTGGACATAATGAAATTTATGAGTTCTAAACATGGAGAGGTCAATAGAGCAGGGGGCAGTGTAGAAGTAGGCAGACGAGGACAGCACGAGCGGCAGAGCGCGCCCAAGTTCAGAGAGAAAAAAACAACAAACAACACGAGCCGGCGTCAGCGTAGTCAAGGAAACCACAGTGGCTACGGTGGCCGTATAGGGGAGAACAAATGCAAAAAGCAAAAGGACACTACAGACGGAGGATGCAACAGTACAAGAAGGTGAAGGAGAACTTATTACGGTTCAGTTATATTGTTTTGAGGGAAAATGAATACAGTAATTGTAATAGAATATGAAGTATAATGAAATGATAAAGTGGATAGTTGGATGAAAAAATAATTAAAATATGAAGGAGACAGGAAAAATGGATATATTCAAAAAATATCCAGTTTTTAAAATATATATATTTTTTGAATATATAATCCCAGATTTAGGTTTAGGAAGCCTATGCGCTCTATCTATTATAAGATCAGCAGGTGTAGAAGCAGGCAGTAAGGTTAGACGGTTGGACCGACTCAGGAATGCCTCTAAACTTGACATTATTTCTTCTATTACGATCTTCCAAGTCAGCCATCTTGCATTTAAGAGCATGCAACTCTTCTTCCAAAGATACATGAGCGTCCACAATGTCGTTATGGGCATTAGTTAGTTCTCCCATTTTAGACTCCACATGATCCACTCTATCTCCCAGATCATCAATAGCATTAGATAGCTTCGTGGAAAACCCCAGCAAATCATTTTGGAAGGTACCTCTGAGAGCTAGCACCACATTTTTTTTATAAAAGCTTCTGTTGCAGCCTGATCAGAGGAAGGAATGTCCTCTATGGCAACAAATTGTGAGGATACTCCCTCAATATAATGCTCCTGGCTGGATATGAGCACGGCTGGGCTGGCAGGGGGAGACCCCCCTGAGACCGGAGGGGAAGACGGCATTTTAGGTATGGGAATGGCCGTCACTTCCTTTGACTGACGCGCTCCTAGTGAAGCTGCACGTGTGAGTCCCGACTCCCCTACTCCATGTGTCACAGACTCACCACCGACTGCCAAGAGAGAAGGATCCCCCGCTGAGTCCCCCCTGGATGATGAAGCTGGTGGGACCACACCGGAGGAAGACGCCTCGCCGCCATGTTTGTGCTCCTTTGAAGTGAAGAAGTCCGTAAGGCGCTTGGGCCCCGTCTTCAGGGACTTTGTACGAGTCATCATACTGACCCACTCCCTTAGACAGCTGGACCTTCAAACCGGTAGGTATGTGTCGTCGCTAAGGTCGTAGCTCGGAGATCTCAGAACGGAGCTCAAGGAGATGCGACCGCTCTGTTCGGCATTCAAGCCACGCCGCGGCTCTGTTTTTTTTTAACCAAAGCCAGCAGTGGATCCAAAAGGGAGGAAATGTGTATAAAAAAAAAGAATGATGCATCTTCTTTCTTTTGTGTCCACTCCTGTGTTTGACTCAAAATTCTGAGCCAAAACCTCTCCCATTGAAGTGAATGGGAGAAAAGGCTGCAATACCTGTGAATCGCCGCTAAATGCATGAAGATTCACAGTGAGCAGGAAGAAACTTGTTAGAGCGCTGCGGCCCCTTCAAAACAGCTGATCGCCGGGGGTCCTGGAAGTGAGACTCTTGACCCATCAGCTATTGATGGCCATCAATTTTTATTGGTTGGAAAACTCCTTTAAGGAACGTTAAAACAACGGCCGTCACACAGACACATATATTTCAATGGGGCCGTGTGTAGGGTCCGTTGAAACATAAAACATGTCCTATTTTGTTCCGTTTTCACGGATCCCTCCATAGTCTCAAGTCTATGGGGATACGTGAAAACGGAACCCACGTCAAGTTTTTTACCACCGAATTTCCACACGTTCGTGTGAATCTAGCCAATAGAGTAAGGTCACACACACGTAGCAGAATTGTTGCAGAAATTTCCGAAAATCAGTTCTATACATCTGAATGGGGTTGTTTTTTGCTGCAGGTACATGGATTTCTGCAAACCCCATTCAGATGTAAGCATACAATTAAGCTGGTCATGCACACTAGATATTTATCGGCCGTATCTGCTGATTTACGGCGGGACTGGCCGACCATCTAATGTTGGTGCGGGCAACTGTGGGAAGCTTCTAAACAAGACGGCCCACTTGCTGTTTCAGGGGCCCACTGGGGGATTCACTGACTACCTTGATGGGCTAGTCCAAACCTGCATGCCACACACAGATCACTCATGTTTCCGAGACATATGAGACATGCTCCACTAACACATAGGACACATACCACACATAATCCTCTCACACATGATACAAGTTGCCCATGGGCCACTTATATGCTGGACACAAGCCTCAGATGCAACACACACATAGGACTTGGGCAGCATGCACCACATTTATACACTGGGCCCATGCTGCATATGCACCATTCAGACGCTGTCACATTACACGCCAGTCGTTTAAACTTATCTGACTTTTGCCAAGTTCTGACTGACAGAGACATCTCCTGCTGTTATTAAGCCACACCCACTAATATTGCGGGTCCATGCTCACTGATATCTTATGCCCTAGTTTTGCTGGTAATCCACGATCCCTTCCAATGTTACGGTTCACTCTATGACACTCTATGACAGCCCCAAACTTCCCAACTTTTCAATTCGGAAAAGAGGGACATTTTTAAGCCACACCCCCTAACCACGCCCAATATCCCGCATCAGCACATCAAATCACGGCCAGATCCTTCTTAAAATAACAAGAGCATATTCTCACTGCGGATCTCTAGACTTACAAAAAAAAACAACCTATGGCTATAACCAATTTTATGGATCAAGTTATGTCGTCTTTATGGAAAAATCACCACAAAGAAACACCTGGGAATCAGACATGATGGGAAAACATTTTTCCCTGTGGTGGATGACTTTTCAGCTGACAGGTAGCAGAGTTACATGAAGGGGAATTATTTTTCATTGATGTCTTGTTTCTATTGCCGCGCAGGGAAGAAGACAAAAGTCGCTGGAGGTGAGAAGTTTTTTATTCTTCATATTACTAACTTTATTTTTTTTTGTTTTGCAGGTACCGCTGGACTGTTTGGACTTAGTCGTAGATTCGTTGGACTACTTCGATGATCTATGGCTTTTTTTTTTTTCAATAAAATGGACATATTTTCTTATGTCTCTGTGTTTTGTTTTAATACTTTAAGGGTGAGTTCACACAGAGTTTTTTGCAGGAGGAAAACCTGCCTCAAAATTCCGTTTGGAATTTTGAATCAGATTTTCTTCTGACTGCACCTAATCACTTTAATGCAGTAGAGGTCTGAGATCTGGGACACCCGCGCGGAGTCATACCATGACCGGACATCGAAAGAGGTGGCATGGGACCAGATTGCGGAGGCGCTCTTCCAGCAGGATTGGTCCAAGAGCAGCACCCGCGACCGTAAACGGATTGGTGAGTCGATGTCTTTAGATATATGTAATGTCATCCATATTCACTAGTGTGGCCCTGTGGTAACATTTCCTCACATGCCCAACGTTTCGGTTCTGTCGCAGCTTTATCAGCTTCAGTAATGTCTTTTCTTCTGTGTAGGTGTATTCCTCTTGTTTAAACAGTGCCTGTGTGTGCAGTAACATAATGTGTAACCATTTTGTTTGGGTTCAGTCTACAGTTGATGATGTAAAGACACGGTGGCGTAGCACACGCGACCAGTTCTGCAGGGAATATGGCTCCAGATGGGCGCAGCGGTGATGGTGCCAGCAAGAAGCGTTGGTACATGTACTATAAGGCTGGGTTCACACAACCTATTTTCAGGCGTAAACGAGGCGTATTATGCCTCGATTTACGCCTGAAAATAGGGCTCCAATACGTCGGCAAACATCTGCCCACTCACTTGAATGGGTTTGCCGATGTACTGTGCTGATGACCTGTCATTTACGAGTCGTCGTTTGACAGCTGTCAAACGACGATGCGTAAAATGACTGCCTCGTCAAAGAAGTGCAGGACACTTCTTTGAAATGTAATTTGAGCCATTTTTCATTGAAGTCAATGAAGAACAGCTCAAGATTATGGGCGTCAAAGACGCCTCGCAATATGCGAGGAGCTTTTACGTCTGAAACGACACAGCTGTTTTCTCCTGAAAACAGTCTGTCTTTTCAGACGTAAAAGCCAGTTCTCGTGTGCACATACCCTAACCAGCTGAGGTTCTTGCGACACATCATGGACATGCGACAGTAAGTAATCGACCTTTCACCTTTTAGAAAGTTACCTCACTGAAATGTCATCTACGCCAAAGAGGCGGTGTTTTCCTTCTGTAAAATGTGTTACTCAGCAAACGTTTCTATTATTATAGAACTAGCGACAATCTTGACGACTCGCATGAGGAGGCACGCCCCGAGTCCTCTCAGGCGTCCGAACACACCGCTCCCCTGGTGACCCTAACCCCGGATCCCACAGCAGAGGAACCTGCCCCAGTAGCCTCAGCGCCAGAACAAGTCCCACACGAGGAAGTGGCACCTCAGCCTGCAGCACCCTGACGCAGGCGGACAATCAACCCGGCCGCAGGTGCACAGGTGGACGCTCGGGTCCTGGACTACCTGCGCCGCGCGGCCGATGAAGACAGTTGCGACTTCTTCTGCCGCAGCATGGCCCCATTAATGCGCAGGGTACCGGAGCATAGGCTGGCGCGCCTCCAGTCGGCCATGCTGTCGTTGATAGACAGTTCTACCCCACCGCATAGTCCACGGCGGTGCTTTGATGCAATTGAGCAGTGGCGTACATTCCCAGTGCCCTCGGTGGGGTACAATATCGCTGGGCCCTCCCAAACGGCCACCCCCATCGCTCGTCTGCCGCATTATCAGCCAGGGCCTAGCCACTTCTCCCCTGGTCCGATGGCTGGCCGTGACAGACATTTTGCACCATACTCCCAACCCGCCCAAACTTATCAGGCTCCCATACAGCCTCATGGCTAGCAGCCACAGCTTCAGCACCACTATGCTTGCTGTTCAGGAACATCCTCAGCATGGCCGTGGACAGCATAGTGGTGCTGACATGTCCGCCTACACCTCTCCGCCGCATTCCTACCACGATTTGTAGGCGTGCGTGGTGAAGGCCGTTGATTGTGAATTGGGTAAATCCATCTGGGTTGTGTTTTGTTTTCCCTTTGGTGCACAAAAGAAAGTGTGTATTTAATACAACTATGTTGTTCTAATTGTTTGGGTTTGTGTGACCACAACATAAACTCTGAAGTTATATTTTTTATTGAGTGTTGACAATCCTTCTTTGGCATATTTGTCAAAATGATATCGCTTCTCAAGGTATGATGTCACATTTCTTAACGGTTTTACAGGGTACAACATTTATCTAAGCCATAATTGAGGTATTAGTTTCTCGGTAGGGGTTTGGAATTACTCGTACAAAGGTGTTACTATATTGTCGCCAGCAACTATTATAGTTATCTCACAAAGGGCAGCTGGCATAGGATACAAATTAATTGGTCTAGCCAAGGGTATGTTGTGCCAATGACTTGTTGGGCCTAAAAATGGGAAGTCCAAACCCCTACACATTTAAGCTCGCAACACACGTCAAGGGTCCTCAAGTATTGCGAGTCCCTAACACAACTACCCCCAAAAAACCATAAAGTACAAATGTGAGAAACAACCTTTCTCTACAATACTAATAACTACGCAACACTTTAAATGCCAACGTGCTGCCAGGGTACAGCTCCTGCAGGGCTGTGAAAATACTCTGCAAATTGTTGATGCACTCGGAGTCCAGATGTTTGTGGGCGCCCTACTAGAACAGGCTGCACAATGTTGGTGGTGGGTGCATTTGTTACCATATATTCGCAATCATAACTGGCATCATGTATGCGGGTAAAGTTATGCAGAACAACACACGTTTGGATAACACGTGTCACATTGGGCGGGGACATTTGCATTGTTGTCATAAAGACCCTCCACTTGTTTGACTTGATGCTAAAGGCGCATTCGACACATCTTCGTGCTCTGCATAGGCGGTAATTAAAGATGCGCCTACACTCATCCAAGCCCCTCCTCGCAAACGGACGCATTACTTGTCTTGTCAGGGCAAAACCCTCATCTGCAACGATGACATATGGGATTGGTGGGCCGGCTGGAGCCAGGGAGGAGGGTAGGTTCGGGAACAGCAAGTTGGTTAGCCTTAAGACGATGGGCCATTCTGGATGAGAGAAATATGCGGGCATCAGCCGAGCTTCCATACGACCCAATGTCTACTATGGTAAAGCATAAATTACTGTCCACTAAGGTCAACAAGACTATAGAAAAATACTGCTTGTAGTTGTAGTATACAACCTATAGAGTGTAGGGTACAATTAACACAATACAAATTAGAGAAAATATATAAATTTTATTGAGAATAACAACATTAAAAGATGAGTCATGCTGAGCATGAATAAGAACGTCTGTCGATTGTAGAGGACATATATGTAACAATGGATGACAATACCATGAATAATATATTGATGTACATCTAAAGCAGTCAGTCTGACTAATTTAACAATTACAGCTTTTGTGTAGATGATAGCATGCAAAATGCAATACGTACACAGAAGGATGAGATCTATCTTATGAGACTGAAAGAATGCTCAAACACAGCGTCAAACACCAGCCTGGTGCTGGAGACCGTCATATAATATTAAACTGACCGTGAAGTACAGTCAGTGAAAGTGAAAACAGTTTAGACGGAGTAGCGTGTTGGAGACAAGGAGCACAACATACCCGTAATAGCCCTCTGCAAGGAGAGAACGTCAGTCCCGATGCGCGTTTCGGCGGAATGCCTTCGTCCGGGGGTGGCGTCTCTACGCCATGTGTCCCTGCCCCAAGATATATGTTGGCCTCACTACTCGTGAGCTCAAAACTCGGGTCAGGGAACATGTCCGCGATATTGTTTTGGCGAGAGAGATAGAGACTCCTGAAACCTTGAAACCTGTCGCAAGACATTTCAAGGCTTACCACTCATGCGATCCAACAAAATTCAAAGTAAGAGGAATTGACTGTATCGAACCACACATTCGAAGGGGTGACATTTCTAAAAACCTGGCAAAATGTGAATCTAAGTGGATCTGGACTCTGGGGACAATTTGTCCTCTTGGACTTAATGAGAATTTAAATTTCGCCCCATTTCTTTGACCATTGACCTCCAGCGGGTCATTTTAAGTATGCTTTAAGTTTTTTATGCTTGTCTAATTGCCTCCCTTTTATTATAGATTATTTCTGATTCCATACAATCCGGAGAGTAACAAGCCATGAATGCTGCGATATGAATAACTATCTACTTCCATGAAGAATAACATTTACTATTGACATTTTATTTGTCATTTTGCCTTAATTGTTTCTTTTCTTAATTAATTTTCTTGTTCACACGATATATATAGACACACAACACTGTTTTTTCTATATGATTTTATCTCTTTAGTATGCATATACATAATACATTTTCACACACATACACTTTTGCGGTCACATATATATTTTATGTGGGTTATCTATATAATTCCTACTTTTTTTATGCCTTTTCTTAACATCCTTCACCTAATTTATTATTTTTAATTTTTTCTTATTTTTAAACACAATAATTTAATAAATATTTTTATTCTATTTGTATATCATGTTTATACAGATATTTCACCGATACTGAGTCTTATAAGCGATATTAATTATGTGATATGTCAATATATGTCTGTTTCACTATTTCAATAATCTTTTAGATACATTTTTTTATACTTTATTAATGCTTGTATAATAGTGAATAAAAACTATTTTATATATCTAATTTATATGTATCTTTTGAACTTAAATAAATATTGTTGTCACTTATTCATTATAATTATGTATAGTTTCCACTTTTCATTTACATTGTATCTTTATGCTCACTTTCTATACCGTTAACGTGTATTATTTTTATATATATACGGTTCGTTACAGGTCCATTCAGACCAACTTTTTATTGCGTTATCTGTTCGCTACAGATTCACTCTGCACTTTCTTATTTTGCTTTCTGCACGTATATATTTTTTAATCACCTTATCACGCTCCTGAGCACCAAACGTAATATAGTTTATCAATAGGCACAATAACACTTTTCAAAAGTTATTCAACCGGGTTCAGCTTGTCCAATTCTATACCTTAACGTTTCATAGGTTTCTTTACCTTGAAGTAGAGTTTGTCCGTGCGCTTGTGTCGGGGGGAGTGGTCTGGCTTCCCTTCGATTCGCGCGTCTGTATCTGGGTGGGCGTGTCTCTGCGGCGTCAGACGCCATTGATCCACGCCCCCTTGATGACGCGCGGTCGGGGGATTATGGCAGGCCTCTTCATTCCTGACACATGACGCCAACAGCAACAAACCTACTGCGTCATGTGATTTACTTCCCTTGTATATGATTGGACAGCTGTCTGTTTAAAGGGGAGGCCCCCGCTGGAGAGACGCCACCCCCGGACGAAGGCATTCCGCCGAAACGCGCGTCGGGACTGACGTTCTCTCATTGCAGAGGACCATTATGGGTATGTTGTGCTCCTTGTCTCCAACACGCTACTCCGTCTAAACTGTTTTCACTTTCACTGACTGTACTTCACTGTCAGTTTAATATTATATGACGGTCTCCAGCACCAGGCTGGTGTTTGACGCTGTGTTTGAGTATTCTTTCAGTCTCCTAAGATAGATCTCATCCTTCTGTGTACGTATTGCATTTTGCATGCTATCATCTACACAAAAGCTGTAATTGTTAAATTAGTCAGACTGACTGCTTTAGATGTACATCAATATATTATTCATGGTATTGTCATCCATTGTTACATATATGTCCTCTGCAATCGACAGACGTTCTTATTCATGCTCAGCATGACTCATCTTTTAATGTTGTTATTCTCAATAAAATTTATATATTTTCTCTAATTTGTATTGTGTTAATTGTACCCTACACTCTATAGGTTGTATATTAGTTGTTTGGGGTCAATACACTAAGGTTCACTTTGTCTCACTTAGGTCTTGTCCTAGGTATAGGTAATAGTTAGAGATGAGCGAACCGGGACAACCGAACCCGATTTCGGTCCGAACATCGCGTAAAGTTCGGTTCGCAGCGAATCCGAACTTCACCGGGTTCGGCCGAACACGTTTTGACCGAACCCGCGCGGGCAGAAAAAACATTACAAAAATATTATACTAATCGGCAGCCACTTGTCTCTATCAATCACTGATAGAGAAAAGAGGCTGCTGATTAAAAATAAAATAAAAAGCATTTCATATGTACCCGGTCGTTGTCTTGGTGACGAGTCCCTCTTCTTCCTCCAGTCCGACCTTTTTTCCTGACGCGGCAGCCTGTGATTGGCTGCAGAGGCCGCGGCAGCCTGTGATTGGCTGCAGCGGCCGCGGCAGCCTGTGATTGGCGGGAGTTTGGCGTGAGTACGAATGGTTTTGGTGCTGTGCACCCATTTCTCTCCTTCTCAGCATTTAAATCAGGGGTCTCAAGCACGCGGCCCGCATGCGGCCCCTGGGGCTGTCATCTGCGGCCCGCGGGACACAGAGCTGCGTCCCGGAGCAGAGCCGATACTAGCGCTCTGCCCGGGACTCTGCTCTGGGGAAGACCCTGACACACTGTCCATATATGGGCAGCTATGTCAGGGAATTCCACCGAGTCCCAGAGCAGAGCCTGTACTAGCGCTCTGCCCGGGACTCCGCCTCTGGGGAAGCCCCAGACATCGCTGTTCGTATGTGGACAACGATGTCAGGGAATTCCAGAGTCTCGGAGCAGAGCCGATACTAGCGGCTCTGTGTCCCGCGGGCCGCAGATGACAGCCCCAGGGGCCGCATAAGGCCCGCGTGCTTGAGACCCCTGGTGTATATGTACATGTTTCAATACTGCGTTAGCCACAAGGTCATGAATTTCTCATGACCCACCTTTAAACATGAACCTAACTTCTGCTGTACCTAAATGGAGGACACCAAACAGCTCCCTAGAACATCCGTTGTAAATGGCCCTTCACAACGGTGTATGGGCTCTATAGGGAACCGGGCCACAGGCCTATAATAAGCATGGTGGTGACGGTGAACCCGCTAGATATGAAACAAAACCTATAACTTGGAGTCTGACACACGAGAGATAAATTAAAACAGTGAAAGTTTATTCAATCAATTAAAATGAACACATATGTAAAAGCATAGAGATGATTACCACAAGGAAAATGGACAACCAGAACCTATAGTACAAATGGCGGCACTATGTAGACAGACTAAGCACAACTATGGCAGATAACATTTATGTTTGAGAAGTAATGTACAAGCAGCCAACTGTATGTAAATACAGAGTACTGGGTAATAAATGCAACAATGGTGTATTCACTTTATAATGTCTCTGCATAATACATCTGGGCAAAAGCCCATGAGATGTTGAAGAGAGTAGCTAAAAGTGTATGCACATCACAGTGCAAATGACTATTGCAATATGTGAGAATATCTCTTACCCATCTCCAGGTTGAGTGTCTGGCGTCCACCCTGATGCGCGTTTCGGCCCGGAAGCCTTCGTCTGGGGGTGGTGTCATAACATACTCTCCAGCCTTTTAAATAGCCCCCCACCAATCCCCGAGGAGAAGAGCATGAACTTGCCAGAGTCAGCTGTGCACGAGTGCCCGCGGAATCGCGGGCCGGCACATCGACATCCGGGTCACGGACCCGGAAGCAGAAGACGCAAAAGGCACGTGTCCCGCATCAGAGTCCGAGCCGGGAGGCCGAGGGCCGGGACATCACGCAGGCGCACAGCACCAAAAAACATATGCCAGGGAATAATAATAGCGCGCATGGCCACCACCAGGGTAGCGCTATGCTTGGGCAGCAAAAAAATGAAACGTGAAGAACCACAAGTGGGTAAAACACCTGTCCCTAACCTTTCCTTACGCAGTTTGATACACTCTTTTCCCTTTTTTGATTGGCTGCAGCGGCCGCGGCAGCCTGTGATTGGCTGCAGAGGCGGTCACGTGACGTGCGTGACCGCCACTACAGCCTGTGATTGGCTGCAGCGGCGACATGGATGAAACGTCATCGCTGGAGGCCGGACAGGAGGAATGTAAGTATGAACGTATTTAAAAGAAAAATGTATTACATTAAAATTGTATTTTCCGCGCGCCGAGCATGGTACTGTCAAGGTTGCTGAAAGAGTTAGTGCAGCCCATTTACTCTTTCAGCACCCTGGACAGTACCATGCTAGGCGCACGGAAATTACAGGTTCGGTCAGAATTAGTTCGGTCCGAATCTAACTTTTTCGTGAAATTCGGCGAACCAGCCGAACAGAACTTTTCATAAGTTCGCTCATCTCTAGTAATAGTATACAATTTATCTACATATATACTGACAAGACCGTCTCCTGCATGTACCAATAGGTTTATGTCGTAGTTGTAGTATCTGGAGCCAGAGTGGGGAGGTTTCTTCACTTGAATGTGCTTCCCATCTAGTGCACCAATACAGTGTGGAAATTGGGTGTCGGTAAGAAACTGTTCGGCTATTCTAAGCCAGTGTTGGGCCGTTGGCTGAGGCATCACCATGCTCTTTAATCTGAGCCACAGGACGACACAGGTTGATGTGACAATGCCGGAAATTGTGGACACCCCAAGAAGGAATTCGAAATGTAGCGAATGGTAACTATTGCCTGTGGCCAGAAATCTACATGAAGTCAGAAACACAAACAACAAAGCAGACATGTTAGGTAGGACATGAAGCACATAAACCATTGTGTAAGGCCTTATTCACACGACAGTGAAAAACGGCCATGTGATGGCCGTCCTTTTAACGGCTTTCACATGGCCGTTTTCAGAACAATGATATTCTATGGGTGCATTCACACGGCCGTTTTTTTAACGGCCCGTGAATAATGGCCGTCAAAAAATAGGACATGTCCTATTTTTGGCCGTTTTAACGGCCTGACGGCCCCCATAGAAGTCAATGGATCAGTTTTTAACGGCTGTCAATACATGTAACAACCGTTAAAAACGGATCTGTTACATGGGGATTGGCAAGGGAACTACTAGTTCCCTTGCTGGCTATCGTTGGCATACTCACGTTTGCGGCGCTTCTTCAGGTGTGGTCACTCGTCTGTGGTCACTCGGGTTTGAAGGCGCCTCGATGACGTCATCGCCCCGTCGCACTGCCTTGCCAGATCCCGTGCAGACGAGTGACCACAAGTGAAGAAGAGGAGAGACGGCGCTGCTCTCGTGATGCGTGAGTATGTTGCATGATCTATAGGCAGGCTGGTGTGGCATCTACAGGGAGGCTGGTGTGGCATCTACAGGGAGGCTGGTGTGGCATCTACAGGGAGGCTGGTGTGGCATCTACAGGGAGGCTGGTGTGGCATCTACAGGCAGGCTGGTGTGGCATCTACAGACAGGCTGGTGTGGCATCTACAGGGAGGCTGGTGTGGCATCTACAGGCAGGCTGGTGTGGCATCTACAGGCAGGCTGGTGTGGCATCTACAGGGAGGCTGGTGTGGCATCTACAGGGAGGCTGGTGTGGCACGATCTACAGGGAGGCTGGTGTGGCACGATCTACAGGGAGGCTGGTGTGGCACGATCTACAGGGAGGCTGGTGTGGCACGATCTACAGGGAGGCTGGTGTGGCACGATCTACAGGGAGGCTGGTGTGGCATCATCTACAGGGAGGTGTGTGGCATATACAGGGAGGCGTGTGGCATCATCTACAGGGAGGCGTGTGGCATCATATACAGGAGGTGTGTGGCATATACAGGGAGGCGTGTGGCATCATCTACAGGGAGGCGTGTGGCATCATCTACAGGGAGGCGTGTGGCATCATCTACAGGGAGGCGTGTGGCATCATCTACAGGGAGGCGTGTGGCATCATCTACAGGGAGGTGTGTGGCATCATCTACAGGGAGGCGTGTGGCATCATCTACAGGGGGCGTGTGGCATCATCTACAGGGGGCGTGTGGCATCATCTACAGGGGGCGTGTGGCATCATCTACAGGGGGCGTGTGGCATCATCTACAGGGGGCGTGTGGCATCATATACAGGGGGCGTGTGGCATCATATACAGGGGGCGTGTGGCATCATATACAGGGGGCGTGTGGCATCATATACAGGGGGCGTGTGGCATCATCTACAGGGAGGCTGTAAATAGTGTCTAGGTGAACATGTGACCTTCCTTTGGTTGTTTTCAGGGGGTTGGGACAAAAAAAGCCTGACCAATGAAATTCATCAGTTTTTTTAACGGCCATGAAAAACTGATGCAAAATGGATGTCAAACGGCCATTAAAAACGGACAGATGGACTTGAAATGGATGAAAATTTAGAGACAAACTGATGCAAAATGGCCATGAAAAACTGACAGTTGATCAGTTTTAAATGGACATTTTTTTTCACTGTCGTGTGAATAAGGCCTAAGCTGTATTTTAACACATCACATACCGCAAGGTCACAAGGAGCCGCTCCTCTGGGGAAATGCAGCGACATATGTTTGTGTCTTGATCGGTGATTCCTGGCCGAACCAGCTCAAGCAGCATATCAAAGGCGCCGACAGACAGGTGGCAAAAGAAGCTAAATTTATCAGGGTGACGACGGAGGTCAGCATACAGGGTATGAAACTGGCCTTTTGAGGTGCGTTGGGCCACAATTGGATGAACCCAAATCCTACCTCTTCTATGCCGGTGTGCCTGTAGCATGGGACGGCGTGCCCCAAATCTACGGGAAACCATCCACGCTAGCCGAACACGGGCCAGCGAGCTAGACGGCATCAATGCAGTTGAGACCGCAAAATGTCCAAAAATAGGGGGTTTAAAAACTCTCTTTTGCTTCAAGGTCCAAAATGCGACATCACAGGTGCGCACAGCAATCAGGGGTGTGGCATTGTTGGACTTTTTGTAGGCTGGCGTCAACTTAACACCTCCTTACTTTTTTTCCACGCGTGGAAAAAACGCATGCCGTACGCGCGTATACAACAAACGCGGCAAATACGCATGCCACACGCGCAAAACGCAGCATTTTTTGCCCGCGCAAAACGCTCACGTTCGTGTGAATCCGCCCTTATAATGCATTTGTAATGGCAGCTGTCTAATTGACAGCGTCCATTACTAAGGTGAAGCTTTGTGTCAGCCGGTAAAAAGGCTGCAACTAACCCCCCGATTATTACCCCGGTACCCACCGCCACCAGTGTTGCTGGGAAGAGCCAGGTACGATCCAGTACCTGATCATCTGTAGCGATGGCCGGGCACAGGTTGGTATTATTAGGCTGGGAGAGGACAGAAACCGTGGCCCTTCCCACCCTGCTGCCACCCCAGTGCCCGCCCATCACTACAAATGGTTAGGTACTGGACCAAACCCGGCTCTTCCCAGCACCCCTGGTGGCAGTGGGTAACGGGGTAATAATGGGGGGTTAGTCGCAGCCTTTTTACTGGCTAACACTAAGCCCCACCTCATGTCTGATTCACAGGTGTTTCTTTGTGGTACTCCGCTATGGGGAAACATTTTTGGTGTATAATTTTTACATAAAGACGACATAACCTGTAATGGACACTGTCAATCAGACTACTGCCATAACTAAGGTGTTATTAAAGTATTTAAAAAAACACAGAGACATTTTAAGAAAATATTTTTTATTGAAATATGTACAGCCCCACACAACCCTCTTTCCCCATTTTATTTTTAAAAAAAGTAGATCGCAGTAGTCCAACGAATCTACGACGTAGTCCACAGTCCAGCGGAACCTGCAAAGTGAAAAAATAAAGTTAGTAATATTTACAAGGGGGGGCTGTGTGTAGATAGCGCCAGACACAGCCCCCTGTAGATCGCTCCACACACAGCCCCTGTAGATAGCTACACACACAGCCCCCCTGTAGATAGCGCCACACACGGCCCCCCTTGTAGATAGCGCCATACAGTCCCCCTGTAGATAGCTCCACACACAGCCCTCCTGTAGACAGCTCCACACACAGCCCCCCTTGTAAATAGCGCCACAAACAGCACCCCTGTAGATAGCTCCACACACAGCCCCCTTGTAGATAGCTCCACACACAGCCCCCCTGTAGATAGCTCCACACAGAGCCCCCCATAGATAGCGCCAGACACGGCCCCCCTTGTAGATAGCGACACACACGGCCCCCCTGTAGATAGCGACACACACGGCCCCCCTGTAGATAGCGACACACACGGCCCCCCTGTAGATAGCGACACACACGACGCCCCCCCTGTAGATAGCTCCACACACGGCCCCCCTGTAGATAGCTCCACACACAGCCCCCTTGAAGATAAACTACCGTTCAAAAATGTTGGGTCACCCAGACAATTTTGTGTTTTCCATGAAAACTCACACTTATATTTATCAAATGAGTTGCAAAATGACTAGAAAATATAGTCAAGACATTGACAAGGTTAGAAGTAATTATTTTTATTTGAAATAATAATTTTCTCCTTCAAACTTTGCTTTCGTCAAAGAATGCTCCATTTGCAGCAATTACAGCATTGCAGACCTTTGGCATTCTAGCTGTTAATTTGCTGAGGTAATCGGGAGAAATTTCACCCCATGCTTCCAGAAGTCCCTCCCACAAATTGGATTGGCTTGATGGGCACTTCTTGCGTACCATACGGTCAAGCTGCTCCCACAACAGCTCTATGGGGTTGAGATCTGGTGACTGCGCTGGCCACTCCATTACAGATAGAATACCAGCTGCCTGCTTCTTCCCTAAATAGTTCTTGCATAATTTGGAGGTGTGCTTTGGGTCATTGCCCTGTTGTAGGATGAAATTGGCTCCAATCAAGTGCTGTCCACAGGGTATGGCATGGCGTTGCAAAATGGAGTGATAGCCTTCCTTATTCAAAATCCCTTTTACCTTGTACAAATTTCCCACTTTACCAGCACCAAAGCAACCCCAGACCATCACATTACCTCCACCATGCTTGACAGATGGCGTCAGGCACTCTTCCAGCATCTTTTCAAATGTTCTTCTGTGTGATCCAAACACCTCAAACTTAGATTCGTCTGTCCATAACACTTTTTTCCAATCTTCCTCTGTCCAATGTCTGTGTGCTTTTTCCCATATTAATCTTTTCCTTTTATTAGCCAGTCTCAGATATGGCTTTTTCTTTGCCACTCTGCTCTGAAGGCCAGCATCCCGGAGTCGCCTCTTCACTGTAGACGTTGACACTGGAGTTTTTCGGGTACTATTTAATGAAGCTGCCAGTTGAGGACCTGTGAGGCGTCTATTTCTCAAACTAGAGACTCTAATGTACTTGTATTGTTGCTCAGTTGTGCAGCGGGGCCTCCCACTTCTCTTTGTACTCTGGTTAGAGCCTGTTTGTGCTGTCCTCTGAAGGGAGTAGTACACACCGTTGTAGGAAATCTTCAGTTTCTTGGCAATTTCTCGCACGGAATAGCCTTCATTTCTAAGAACAAGAATAGACTGTCGAGTTTCACATGAAAGCTCTCTTTTTCTAGCCATTTGGAGAGTTTAATCGAACCCACAAATGTAATGCTCCAGATTCTCAACTAGCTCAAAGGAAGGTCAGTTTTATAGCTCCTCTAAACAGCAAAACTGTTTACAGCGGTGCAAACATAATTGCACAAGGGTTTTCAAGTGTTTTCTAATCATCCATTAGCTTTCTAACACAGTTAGCAAACACAATGTACCATTAGAACACTGGAGTGATGGTTGCTGGAAATGGGCCTTTATACACCTATGTAGATATTGCATTAAAAACCAGACGTTTGCAGCTAGAATAGTCATTTAGCACATTAACAATGTATAGAGTGTATTTCTGATTAATTTAATGTTATCTTCATTAAAAAAAACTGTGCTTTTCTTTAAAAAATAAGGACATTTCTAAGTGACCCTAAACTTTTGAACAGTAGTGTAGCTCCACACACAGCCCCCCTTGTAAATGGCGCCACACACAGCCCCCCTGTAGATAGGCTGCGCGCAGGGTAGGGACCCTGCAGACCTTCCAGAATTGGCTTCAAGCATTTGTCATTCTGGCGAGTGTCATTGGAGAAAAGGCGTTGGAAAATAGTTTGGCGCATCTCTGCTATATGGAGGCAATAGTGGAAGCACACAGGGCAACGGGGCTTTGACTTGGCTCCGATATGACGAGCAATTCAGACAGAGGAAAGCGGTTTGTCCCTACATCAGGTGGGACCAAAAGGATATCGGGCAGTGGCTGCGAGTTATGGCTCTGGTGCGATTCGGCCAGTACTTTCCTGAGAGGGCCGGGGGAGCCGGCCAGTCTGGTCAATCCAGGGGGTTGACAAACCGGTGGCAAGCCGGGATTGTGTTGGCAGTTTAATGATGGGCAATGCAAATTTGGAGCAGGTTGCAAGCTTAAGCACCCCTGTTTCACCTGTAATGGAACTTCACATGGAGTGTCTAAGTGTTTCAAAATGGGCAAGGGCATGGTCGGAATTGGGGGTGGCCAAGGGATTAAACTCTGGTGATCCTGGCAGAGATGCTGCCATATCTAAGTAGATTTTCTGACCGCGTTCTGGCCATTTTGTCAGAGGAGGATTTCAGGGATGGTTTTCGTTTCCCTTGCCCTCCCCTTTTCCCTTCGGAATTTGAAGTCTGCGTACCAATTCCCATCGGTGGTGTCGGTCAAGCTACTGAAGGAAGTTTCCCTGGGTAGAATGGCGGGTTCTTTCCTTTCCCCTCCATTTGATGAATTCATAGTTTCCCCACTAGGTGTGGACCCCATAGAGGAGCCAAATAAGTTTAGACTCATTCACCATCTCTCTCATCCGAAGGGTTTGTCAGTTAACGATGGGATTGACCCTGAAGTATGTTCGGTGGTTTACACTTCGTGCGATGCGGCGGTGGAATGGGTTTGTTTCTATGACCTCATGGCCAAGGCTGATATTGAGACGGCTTTTCATCTCCTCCCGGTGCATCCGGACAGTGTTCGGCTGTTAGGATATGTCTGGGATGTGGCTTATTTTACTGATATATGCCTCCCGATGGGCTGCTCAATTTGGTGCACCTATTTTGAGGTTTTCAGTTCTTTCCTTGAGTGGATAGTGCACAACACGGCTGCGGATGCGTCTCTTATCCACAACTTGGACGATTTCATTTGTGCTGGCCTTGCGGGTTCCCCGGTGTGTTCCCTTCTTCTGGCTTCCGTGGAATCAGTGGTGCGGTGTTTTTCGGTGTCCCTTTGGCCCCGGAAAAAACTGTGTTGGTATTTTTGGGAATCGTGATTGATTCTGTGCATATAGAATGCCGGCTGCCAAGCTGTCAGATCTGCGAGATGTGGTGGCGCGGGTCAGATGGGTGTTTAAAATCAGTCTTAGGGATCTGCAATCTATGCTTGGGAAGCTTAACTTCGCCTGCTGTATTATGCCCAGGGTTTTTTGCCGGGGGCCTGGATAGTTTGTTGGGAGTTGTTCACTGGTGCGTCGGGGTGTGGGTTTCGGAGCGTTCTGACAGGGACAGGGATGTGCGTCAAGATGGCCCCAGGAGTGGTTTAGGAACTGTCTAGTTAGGAATCTTGCTCTCCTAGAACTGTTTCCTATCTTGGTGGTGGTAACTATTTGGGGTGATCGTGTAAAGGATCTGCCAGACACAGCTTCTGTGTCGACGCCCGTGGTTAATCAGTCTGCATCTGTGCCTAGGTCTGATAGAGTGACTCCATCTGCCACCACTTAGGCTGGGAGGCTGAGGAGTGGGAGAGCCTATCGCGGCCTGGCCAGACGGTTCTAGCTCCCGCCCTCGGTCTATTTATACCTTCAGTTGTTGCTTGTCCTTTGCCTGTGATTTTCCTGTTTTCCTGGCTCTGCTGCTCCTGCTATTATTATTGACCTTGCTTCATTTTGACCCTGGCTTTACTGACTATGCTCCTGTTCTGCATTTGGTACCTCGTACACTCCTGGTTTGACTCGGCTTGTTCACTACTCCTGTTGCCCACGGTGTTGCCGTGGGCAACTGCCCAATTTCCCTTAGCTTTTGTGTACCCTTGTCTGTTTGTCTGTCGTGCACATATTGAGCGTAGGGACCGTCGCCCAGTTGTACGCCGTCGGCTAGGACGGGCCGTGCAAGTAGGCAGGGACTGAGTGGCGGGTAGATTAGGGCTCACCTGTCTGTCTCCTTGAACCAAAATGCAATAAAGACACCATTCGAAATATACCCACCCTGGTGTTGCAGTACAGTACCCAGTTTAATGCAATTAAGAAAATTGTCCAAAGAAATTTGGTTATCATCATGGAAGACGATATCTTGTCAGATATCCTGAAGGATGGTTGTCAAGTAGTACCCAGAAAATCTCCTTCTTTAGGTGATGT
>NC_134689.1:326508728-326565968 GCF_050947455.1 Rhinoderma darwinii
AAATCGCTGGGTTGCTGTGGCAATCGGATGCCAAAAAATGGCGTCCGAGTCTGCCTTGTACGGGAGCCGATGAGGACCCGCCTGCGGCGCGTCCTCATAGGCTTGCTGTCTGTGAATAACTGACAGCGCTAATACACTGCACTATGTATGTAGTGCAGTGTATTAGAGTAGCGATCGGGGCATCAGGCCCTCAAGTCCCCTATTGAGACAAGTCAAAAAAGTAAAAAAAAGTTAATACAAAGGTGGCAAAACAATAAAAACACACGTTTCAAATAAAAATAAAGCTAGACTTTTTTCCCATAGTAAGTCTTTTATTATGGGAAAAACCCTAAAAATTAAAAAAAACTATACATAATTGGTATCGCTGCGTCCGTAACGACCCAAACTACAAAACTATTATGTAATTTATCCTCCACGGTGAACGCGGTAAAAAAACCCATAAAAAACAACGCCAGAATCTTTGTTTTTAGGTCACATCTCCTTCCAAAAAATGCTATAAAAAGTGATCAAAAAGTCACATTTACTCCAAAATAGTACTAATAAAAACGGCAATCCGTCCCGCAAAAAATAATCCCACAAACCGCTTTGTGCACGCAAAAATAAAAAAGTTATGGGTCAAAGAATATGACGACACAGAAAACAAATAATTTTATAAAAAATTTGATTTTATTGTGCAAAAGCTGCAATAAATAAAAAAACTATATAAATTTTGTATTGCCGTAATCGTATCGACCCGCAGAATAAAGCTAACATGTCATTTAGGGCGTACTGTGGATGCTGAAAAAAAAAACAATAAAAAACTTCCAGAATTGCTTGTTTTTGGTAATTTCCTTTATCTGTAAAGGATCTGCCAGGCACAGCTTCGGGGTTAACTTCCATAGGTAATCAGTCTTCACCTGAGTCTATCTCTCTGAGACTGACTCCAGCTTCCACCACTCAGGCTGGCAGGCTTAGGAGTGGGAGAGCCTATCGCAGCCTGGCCAGACTCAGCTAGCTCCCGCCCTCTGTCTATTTATACCTGCCTTTCCTGTTCCGCCTTGCTTGTGATTCTTTCAGTGTGGTTTCCTGGCTCTGCTACAGCTCCTAACAATTTGATCCTGCTCCATTCTGACCCCGGCTTACTGACTACTCTTCTGCTCTGCGTTTGGTACCTCGTGCTCTCCTGGTTTGACTTGGCTCGTTCACCACTCTGTTGCTCACGGTGTTGCCGTGGGCAACTGCCCCTTTCCCTTTGCTTTATATTCCCTTGTATGTTTGTCTCGTGCACTTACTGAGCGTAGGGACCGCTGCCCAGTTGTACCCCGTCGCCTAGGGCGGGTCGTTGCAAGTAGGCAGGGACAGAGTGGCGGGTAGATTAGGGCTCACTTGTCTGTTTCCCTACCCCTATCATTACATTATCAAAAAATTAAATAAAAAGTGATCAAAAAGTCGTATGTGTTCTAAAATGGTACCAATAAAATCTACAGCCCGTCTCGCAAAAAACAAGCCCGCACACCGCTCAATCAACTGAAAAATAAAAAAGTTACGGCACTAGTAATGCGGTGATGAAAAACATCTCAATGCGCAGGCCGGAGGGGAACATTCCTGCAGTTTTGGGACCCTAGTATTTAGGAACTAGAAAAGGGAAGGAACATAGCACATCCGCTGGAAGCGAGGGCGCCCGTATTATACCAGTGCAAAACTTTCCCAGCAATATTTCCCAAACTACGAAGGAGAAAAAGTCCCCAAAAGGTGCAGAGCGTTACAAAAGGGGGATAAGAAAGAAAACCGTTTATCAGTGTGACACCAGCCTGTGCATAATGGATCGCTTCACAGCATAACACACATCTATTGATAATTGTATATAATATACCCTCTTATTATGCCCTGATGTAGTCCGCACACATTACATACGCCACCACATTATAAACTGAAATACCAGCAAAACCCCAAACAGAACTACTACCAAGCAAAATCCATGTTCAAAATGGCGGTCTTTCCCTTCTTAGCCCTACATGCCCAAACAGCAATTCATGGCCACAAGTAAGGCATTACCATACCCGGGAGATAATTTCCTCAAGGGTTATAGTTTAGTCCTTGTGGAAATGAAAAAAAAATAAGCTAAACCTACATTTTATTTGAAAAAAAATGTAGATTTTCATATTCATTGCCTAGTTCCAAAAATTTTTGCAAAAAAAACTGGTGGGTCAAAATGCTTGCTACACCCCTAAATAAATTCCTCGAGGGGTGTAGTTTCCCAAATGGGGTAACTTTTGGGGGGTTTCCACTGTTTTAGTTCCACAAGACCTCTTCATAGTTGACATGGTGCCTAAAATATATTCTAATAAAAAGGAGGCCAAAAATCCACTAGGTGCTACTTTTGCTTCGGAGGCCGGTGCTTCGGTCCAGTAGCACACTAGGGCCACATGTGGGATATTTCCTAAAACTGCAGAACCGGGGCAATTAATATTTAGTTGCATTTTTCTGGTAAAACCTTCTGTGGTACAAAAAAAATGGATTGAAAATGAACTTCTGGAAAAAAATAATGAACTTTGTAAATTTCACCTCTACTTTGCCTTAATTCCTGCACAATGTCTAAAGGGTTAAGAAACTTTCTAAATGCTGTTTTGAATACTTTGAGGGGTGCAGTTTTTAAAATGGGGTGACTTATTGGGGGTTTCTAATATCTAAGGACCTCAAAGCCACTTCACAACTGAACTGGCCCCTGAAAAAGTAGCATTTTTAAATTTTCTTGAAAATGTGAGAAATTGCTGCTAAAGTTCTAAACCTTGTAACGTCCTAGAAAAATAAAATGATGTTCAAAAAACGATGCTTAACTAAAGTAGATATATGGGTGATGTTAATTAGCAACATTTTTGTGTGGTATTACCATCTGTCTTACAAGCAGATACATTTAAATTGAGAAAAATGCTAATTTTTGCAATTTTTCGCTAAATTTTGGTGTTTTTCACACTTAAATACTGAATGTATCGGGCAAATTTTGCCAGTAACATAAAGTCCAATGTGTCGCGAGAAAACAATCTCAGAATCGCTTGGATAGGTAAAAGCATTCCGGAGTTATTACCACATAAAGTGAAACATGTCAGATTTGAAAAATGAGGCTCTGTCAGGAACGTCAAAAGTGGCCAAAGAGAGAAGGGGTTAATTCGTTTCTTTCCTTGTAAAAGTAGGAAAACATCAAAAAACATATATAAATTTGGAATTGCTTTAATCATATGGAAAGGTGGAATAAAGTTAACAAAGCCGTAAAAACGAAACCCCTCAAAAGATTGAGGAATCGCTGGTTTTTTTTCCTATTCCACCTCATAAAGAGTTTTTTTTCCAGTCTCCCAATACATTATAATGCTACAATAAATGGTGCAGTGAAAAACTACAACTCGTCCCGCAAAAAATAGGCCCTCATATGGCTTTGTTGACGGAAAAATAAAGTTCTTTTGATTGGGGGTAGGACGCATGTGCCGCGCTCCCCTCCCTCGTCTGACCCGAAGGGAACTCCATAGCTGTCGGCGGGATATGCAACGCTGTATGCGCCGTGTGCTTTGACTAAATGACTGTGAGAAGCCCCGAGCTGCAGCACTGACCACCAATGTAAGGATCGCTTGCTGTGTACAGCTGACCACTAGTGTTTTGCTTGTCTGCTGTATACTGTTGAGCCTGTTGGGGTGGGGGGGGGGTTCCCTGAACGACCCCACTGACCACTATTATACTTTGCTGACATTTGTTTGCTGGCACTTGGAGATCAGCGTACGTGTGGAAAGAAGTGGTAAATTGGTTCCCCTTCTCCCACCCTCAATTTGCCTTCAACCTAGGCAATCTGCCAGGATAAAAAGGAATGAAAAAGAGAAAGCAATAAGAAAATTGTTCTCAGCAGGGACACAAGCGCCTCTCCAGTGAAGGAAATCAATGCCTGCGCAAACATCAGATGGGTTAGGGTATGTTCACACGAGGGCGTCCGTAACGGCTGAAATTACGGGGATGTTTCTGCCTGAAAACATCCCCGTAATTTCAGCCGTACCGGCATGTGCAGGCGCTTGAACGCCACGTCAATTACGGGCGTATTTAGAGCTGCTATTCATTGGAGTCAATGAATAACGGCTCTATTTACGGCCAAAGAAGTGACAGGTCACTTCTTTGACGCGGGCGTCTATTTACGCGCCGTCTTTTGACAGCGGCGCGTAAATTACGCCTCGTGTGAACAGACAAACGTCTGCCCATTGCTTTCAATGGGCAGATGTTTGTCAGCGCTATTGAGGCGCTATTTTCGGACGTAATTCGGGGCAAAAACGCCAGAATTACGTCCGTAAATAGGCCGTGTGAACATACCCTTAGAGCGCTCCAATTGTATATTTTATTGTTGGTATGTTTTCATTTATATACCTGACAAAATAATAACAGTGTGGGGTCTCCATGAACAAGTGTATATTGTGGCGGTGGATAGTAGATGTTGTGCTCTGGTCATTTGATTACTACATCTCCTGTCTAAAGAGCTGTGATGAACAGAAGGAGTGGAGATTTGCATGTATATGTCGGAACTATTACAGGCACTTGGCCAGAAGGCGCGCTCCTCTTGTGGTCGGTTGGTAGCTGTGCTGTAGTAAACGCTAACCACCTCTCCTCCGCTTGTTGTATATCCTCTTGGGGAAGAGGGAAAGTGAAAAGAGAAAGGAAAAATAAAGGGGTGGGGGGGGGGGGGGGTAAATGTGCATGAATGTATTGCACGGCGCAGTAATTGAAGAGTGACAATAGCAGCCCTCTGTGCAGTATAGACGAGCGGCCTGGTTATTCAATATGCCCGGTAAGGCTGGTAACAGAAAATCCCTGGGGCCAGTCTTCCCTAAGGAAGTGAAGGGCAGTAAAGCAGAGCCCATTAAACTGAATAAATTCTGGAAAACTCTGCCAGTTAATTCCCGCCTGTCTCAGAGAAATAAATAAAAGTGTAGCTAAACGTTTGACAAACTTCTGACATGTCATAGTGACATGTCAGAAGTTTGGATTGGTGGGGGTCCGAGCACGGAGACCCCTGACAATCTCTAGAAATGCTCGTGTGAGCGCTCAGCCTTTCTATTGAGTCCGTACACGATACATTTATTTCCGGAAATAGCCGAAGAGACACGAAGCGGCTAAGCGCTCACACGAACGCTTCAGATGCTTCGTTCTAGCGCTTGGTGGTGGTCTCAGTGCTCGGACCCCACCAATCCAAACTTCTAAAATGTCACTATGACATGTCAGAAGTTTGTCAAATGTTTAGCTACACTTTAAGATTAATAAACCCCTACATTAGTAAAGATAAACTACAAAAGGAAAAACTTGGGCTCCGGTATTTTTGAGGGCAAGAATGGCGCTGCAGACTGTGCTGTGCTTTCCTCCAAAAGTATTGGAAAGCTTGCTGGAACCCCAGATGGAGTGCCACAACCCAGTGTAAACAAAGCATCTGTTTTGTGTGGATGTGTAATAGGGCACGAGCCCTCTGCTTTATTCTCGTATGCCTCTGAGTTTATTCGTGGTGCACTACATCAGACTGTATGTACCTGGGGGGTTATTTAATGGTTTTAGGGAAGAATATCTTCGTACACACAGAGGTTGCATGGCTCCCTACTAAAGGAGCAATAAAGGCTCCATGAAAATGTTCATGATCCCTTAGGCTTTATGCACACGACTATTGCCATTGATTGGGCCGCAAACTACAGATCCTAGTGTCCATATTTGGGTCCATAACGTCTCCGAGATGCTTCCGCAACCATTCCGTATGTTTCTATATTACAACAATGTTTCTGGGTGTCATCCGTATTACGCGGTCAACACCCTTAGGCCTCATGCCCACTACTTTTATTTCCTTCAGGGTGCTAGCTGTTTTTTTTACAGCTAGCACCCTGACCCATTCATTTCAATAGAGCCATGCACACTTCAGTTTTTTTGACGGTCCCGTTGTTCCGTTCCGACAAAAGTAAAGCATCTCCTACTTTGGTCTGAGATTCCGTGACCGTGAGGCCCATACAAGTCTATGGGTCCGTCAATAAACCTGAAGGCACACGTAAGGCATCCGTGTGCCATCCGTGTGTGACGGAGCCGTTGCCTAGCAACGGTCGTGCAGAAGTACAGAAGAGACATTGCACTGCACTAATCGGCAGCCCCTTCTCTCTATCAGTGATGGATAGAGAGAAGGGGCAGCCCTTTCGGGCAGAGCATCCGCAGCGATAGAAAGAAAAAGCAGTTCATACGTACCCCGGCCCTTGTCTTGGTGACTGACCTCCCTGGATGACGCGGCAGTCCATGTGACTGCTGCAGCCTGTGATTGGCTGCAGCGGTCACATGGGATGAAACGTCATCCCAAGAGGCCAGACTGGAGGAAGAAGCAGGGTGTTCTGGGTAAGTATGAACTTTTTTTTTTTTTTTTGAGTAGGGGTTTTGTAGGAAACTTTAGAACTCTATATTGTGAGCGCCGCTCATGGTACTCACTGTCCAGCGGTAGTCACTGTCCAGGAAAAGCGTAACTGCCGATCAGTGCAGCCCCTTCTCTCTATCCAGCACTTAAATCTTTCAGCACCCTGGACAGTGATTACCATGCGAGGTGCTCGGAAACGGAAACACGGAAGTGTACACACGGGAACCCCACTCATCAGATAACGGACACACGGATCCGTAAAAAACGGTGATGGAAGTGGGCATGAGGCCTTAGGAAAGTCATGTGTTCGGATTTCCTAGTTGTTTTCCTATCTTCCATGTGCTGCCTATTAGTTTCGGGGACCAATTAACTTGAATGGTGGCATAGGTCTATAAAAATGGACAAGGATAGGACGTGTGTAATGGCGGAAGGAGGTGAAGGGAACAAGTGAGCCCTAATCTACCCACCGCCCTGTCCCTGCCTACTTGCAACGACCCGCCCTAGGCGACGGGGTACAACTGGGCGGCGGTCCCTACGCTGTCTAAGTGCAAGGGGGTACAAACAGGGAACACGCAAGGGAATACAGTCGCCCACGGAACGCCGCGAGGAAACGGAGCGGGAAAGAGCCAGTCAGGATCAGGAAGTAGTGGAGTATACAAACGGGAGCACGGAGCAGAAGCAAGCCAGGGGCAGAGCAACGCAGGATAAACGGAACTGAAGCAAGGCAGAAGCACGGCAGAAGCAGGCTGGAGCAAGGCAGCAGTGGGGCCAGGAATCCAAGAGAATAACAAGCAAGGAGGAAGAGAAAACGGCAGGTATAAATGGACAGGGGGCGGAGCTAACTCTGACTGACCAGGCCGCGATAGGCTCTCCCACTCCTGAGCCTGCCACCCTGATTGGTGGGAGCAGGTGTCAGTCTCAGAGGTCTGGCCTCAGGTGTCGACTGATTAATCCTGGGAGTATACCCAGACATAGTGCCTGGCAGATCCTTTACAGTACTCCCCCCTTTATGAGGGGCCACCGGACCCTTACTAAGAGGACCCGGTTTAGTGGGGAAGAGAAGGTGGAACCTCCTGATCAATACCCCAGCGTGAACATCTCGAGCAGGAACCCAAGTCCTCTCCTCCGGCCCGTATCCTCTCCAATGGACCAGGTACTGGAGGGAGCCCTGGATCATCCTACTGTCCACAATCTTGGCCACCTCGAATTCCACCCCCTCAGGGGTGAGAACGGGAACAGGAGGTTTCCTCGAGGGGGACCAGGACGGGGAGCAGCGTTTCAGGAGGGAGGCATGGAAGACGTCGTGTATACGAAAGGATGGGGGCAGCTCCAGACGGAAGGATACAGGGTTGAGGACTTCAATGACCTTATAAGGTCCAATAAATCGGGGAGCAAACTTCCTGGACGGGACCTTAAGGCGCAAGTTCCTCGACGACAACCACACAAGATCCCCGACGACAAACCGGGGGTTAGCAGAACGTCTACAATCAGCCTGAATCTTTTGTACGCTCTGGGACGCCTCTAGGTTCTTCTGAACCTGGGCCCAGACTGTGCACAGTTCCCGATGAACGTCCTCTACCTCGGGATTATTGGAACCACCAGGGGAAACGGAGGAGAACCTAGGATTAAACCCGAAATTACAGAAAAACGGGGAGACCCCTGACGAGTTACTGACCCGGTTATTCAGGGAAAATTCGGCGAGGGGAAGGAATGAGACCCAATCAAATTGACAGTCAGAAATGAAACACCTTAAATATTGTTCCAGGGATTGGTTAGTCCTTTCCGTTTGGCCATTAGTTTCGGGATGGAAGGCGGAGGAGAAGGACAGATCAATCTCCAATTTTTTACAAAAAGCTCTCCAAAATAAGGAAACAAATTGTACCCCTCTGTCCGAAACGATATTGACTGGGGCCCCATGGAGACGCAAAATGTGTTTCACAAACAAAGAAGCTAACGTCTTGGCGTTAGGTAGTTTCTTAAGGGGCACAAAGTGGCACATCTTGCTGAAGCGGTCTACTACCACCCACACCACCGACTTGCCCTGAGATGGAGGCAAATCGGTGATAAAATCCATGGAGATATGGGTCCAAGGTCTCTGGGGAATGGGCAAGGAACGTAGTAAGCCCGCAGGTCGGGACCTAGGGGTCTTGGACCTAGCACAGACCTCACAAGCGGCGACGTAAGCCCTAACGTCTTTAGGCAACCCAGGCCACCAATAGTTTCTGGTAATGAGGAGTTTGGTACCCAAGATGCCAGGATGACCAGATAGAGCGGAGTCATGGTTTTCCCTGAGCACCCTTAGCCGGTATTGCAGGGGGACAAACAGTTTGTCCCCAGGGAGGTTCCCGGGAGCTGAACCTTGATCAGCCGCGATGTCAGACGCTAAGTCAGAATCAGTGGCAGAAACAATTATACCAGGGGGTAAAATACAAGCAGGATCCTTCTCAGAAGGAGGATTAGCCATGAAACTACGTGACAGAGCATCAGCCTTAATATTTTTGGACCCAGCCCTATAGGTAACCAAGAAATTAAATCTGGTAAAGAATAGTGCCCAACGAGCTTGTCTAGGATTAAGCCTCCGGGCAGATTCTAGGAAAACCAGATTCTTGTGGTCAGTCAGGACCGTTACCTGGTGTCTGGCCCCCTCCAAGAAGTGACGCCACTCTTCAAAAGCCCATTTAATGGCTAAAAGTTCGCGGTTGCCAATATCATAGTTACACTCCGTGGACGAAAACTTCCTAGAGAAGTAAGCACAGGGGCGGAGATGGGTGAGGGAGCTGGTACCCTGGGACAAGACGGCACCCACTCCCACCTCGGACGCGTCAACCTCCACAATAAATGGCTCCCTTTGGTTGGGCTGAACCAGCACGGGGGCCGAGATAAAGCACTTCTTGAGGGTCTCAAAAGCCTGGACGGCCTCAGGGGGCCAATGGAGGACATCAGCACCCTTGCGAGTGAGGTCCGTAAGAGGCTTAGCGACGACCGAGAAGTTGGCAATAAATCTCCTGTAATAGTTAGCGAATCCCAAAAAACACTGTAGCGCCTTCAGGGAGGCAGGTTGGACCCATTCCGCCACAGCCTGAACCTTGGCAGGGTCCATGCGGAATTCATGAGGAGTGAGGATTTGACCTAAAAATGGTATTTCCTGTACCCCAAACACACATTTTTCGGTCTTCGCAAACAGATTATTTTCCCGAAGGACCTGGAGGACCTTCCTGACATGCTCCACGTGCGAGGACCAGTCCTTGGAAAACACCAGTATGTCATCAAGGTACACTACAAGAAAATTACCCAGGTAATCTCTCAGGATTTCATTAATAAAATTCTGGAAGACGGCAGGGGCATTACACAACCCAAAGGGCATGACTAGGTATTCGAAATGACCTTCGGGCGTGTTGAACGCAGTTTTCCACTCATCCCCCTCTTTGATGCGGATAAGGTTATACGCCCCCCGTAGATCGAACTTAGAGAACCATTGGGCCCCCTGAACCTGATTAAAAAGATCCGGAATCAAAGGCAGGGGATACTGGTTCCTTACTGTGACCTTATTCAAGTTCCGATAATCAATGCACGGCCTAAGACCACCATCCTTCTTCCCCACGAAGAAGAAGCCAGCACCTACAGGAGAAGTCGAGGGGCGAATGAAACCCTTGGCCAGGCATTCTTGGATATACTCCCTCATAGCTTTACGTTCAGGACATGAAAGATTAAATATCCTCCCCTTAGGAAGCTTGGCATCAGGCACCAAATCGATGGCGCAATCGTAATCTCTATGAGGGGGCAACACCTCGGAGGCCTCCTTAGAAAACACATCAGCGAAGTCCTGAACAAACTCAGGAAGCGTGTTTACCTCCTCCCGGGGAGAAATAGAGTTAACCGAAAGACATGACATCAGGCATTCACTACCCCATTTGGTGAGATCCCCAGTATTCCAATCAAACGTGGGATTATGCAGCTGCAACCAGGGAAGACCTAATACCAGATCGGACGATAATCCCTGCATCACCAGTACAGAGCACTGCTCCAAATGCATGGAGCCAACACGGAGTTCAAAAACAGGAGTATGCTGAGTAAAATAACCATTAGCAAGAGGAGTGGAGTCGATACCCACTACGGGGATAGGATAAGGTAAATCAATAAAAGGCATCTCTAGAGACATAGCAAATTCCACAGACATGATATTAGCAGATGAGCCCGAATCCACGAAGGCACTGCCAGTGGCAGACCGGCCAGCAAACGAGACCTGAAAGGGAAGCAAAATCTTATTGCGTTTAGTATTAACGGGAAATACCTGTGCGCCCAAGTGACCTCCCCGATGATCACTTAGGCGCGGAAGTTTTCCGGCTGCTTATTCTTGCGCCTGGGACAGGTGTTCAGTAAATGCTTGTCGTCCCCACAATAGAAGCAGAGACCATTCTTCCTGCGAAACTCTCTACGTTGTCGAGGGGACATGGAGGCCCCGAGTTGCATAGGTACCTCCGAGTCCTCCGTGGAAGAGCGAGGAGACGGGACCTCGGGGGGAATCACAGGGCAGTCAGAGGGGAAAACATTGAAACGTTCAAGCTGACGTTCCCTGAGACGTCGGTCAAGTCGTACTGCTAGGGCCATAATCTGGTCTAGGGAGTCAGAAGAGGGGTAGCTAACCAGCAGATCCTTCAGGGCGTCAGATAATCCTAACCTAAACTGGCACTTTAGGGCCGGGTCGTTCCACCGGGAAGCTACGCACCACTTTCTAAAATCAGCACAGTATTCCTCAACAGGTCTCCTACCCTGACGTAAGGTCACCAGCTGACTCTCGGCTAAGGCAGTCCTGTCAGTCTCGTCGTAAATGAGACCGAGGGCAGAGAAAAACCGATCAACGGAGGAAAGTTCAGGGGCGTCAGGAGCCAAGGAGAAGGCCCACTCTTGGGGCCCTTCCTGGAGTCGGGATATAATGATACCCACCCGCTGGTTCTCGGAACCTGAGGAGTGAGGTCTTAGGCGGAAATAAAGTCTGCAACTCTCCCGGAAGGAGAGAAAAGTCTTACGGTCCCCTGAGAACCGGTCAGGTAACTGGAGGTTGGGTTCTAAAGGTGAGGTGAGGGGTACTACAAAGGCAGCGTCAGACTGATTGACCCTCTGAGCCAGGGCCTGGACCTGTAGGGAGAGGCCCTGCATCTGCTGGGTTAGGGTCTCAAGGGGGTCCATTATAGCGTCAGCGTAGAAGAAATGGTAGACTAGGTAAGGGCTTGTTATTATGTAATGGCGGAAGGAGGTGAAGGGAACAAGTGAGCCCTAATCTACCCACCGCCCTGTCCCTGCCTACTTGCAACGACCCGCCCTAGGCGACGGGGTACAACTGGGCGGCGGTCCCTACGCTGTCTAAGTGCAAGGGGGTACAAACAGGGAACACGCAAGGGAATACAGTCGCCCACGGAACGCCGCGAGGAAACGGAGCGGGAAAGAGCCAGTCAGGATCAGGAAGTAGTGGAGTATACAAACGGGAGCACGGAGCAGAAGCAAGCCAGGGGCAGAGCAACGCAGGATAAACGGAACTGAAGCAAGGCAGAAGCACGGCAGAAGCAGGCTGGAGCAAGGCAGCAGTGGGGCCAGGAATCCAAGAGAATAACAAGCAAGGAGGAAGAGAAAACGGCAGGTATAAATGGACAGGGGGCGGAGCTAACTCTGACTGACCAGGCCGCGATAGGCTCTCCCACTCCTGAGCCTGCCACCCTGATTGGTGGGAGCAGGTGTCAGTCTCAGAGGTCTGGCCTCAGGTGTCGACTGATTAATCCTGGGAGTATACCCAGACATAGTGCCTGGCAGATCCTTTACAACGTGATCTATAATTTGCGAAACTGAACAATGGATCTGTAAAAAAACGTGATGTGTACATAGCCCATAGAAATGAAGGGGTTGGTTTGCAAAAAAATCCGGATAGCACACTGACGAAAAACGCGGCTGTGTGCATGAGCCCTGATGGTATGTTCACACGGCAGCCTCCATTACGGCTGAAATTGCGGAGCTGTTTTCAGGAGAAAACAGCTCCGGAATTTCAGACGTAATGGCATGTGCAGGTGTCTTTCGCTGCGTCCATTACGGACGTAATTGGAGCTGTTTTTCCATTGTGTCAATGGAAAACAGCTCCATTTACGTCTCAAGAAGTGACAGGAACTTCTTTGACACGGGCATCTTTTTTACGCACCGTATTTTGACAGTGGCGCGTAAAAAAAATGAACGTCGGCACAGAACATCGTAAAACCCATTCAAATGAATGGGCAGATGTTTGCCGACGCTTTAAAGCCGTATTTTAGGACGTAATTCGAGGCTAAAACGCCAGAATTACGTCCGTAAATAGGGTGTGTGAACCCAGCCTAAGTGTGAGGCTGCTTTTCAATTAGTTTTAGCCTATGAGATTAATTGATGAATTAAAGAGCGTTCCACCTTCAGATTTTACAGCTAATTCCCGGCACACTGCATGCTGCGGACTTCACCCCTCTACATTTAAAAGAGGTGAACATTGACATGCTGAGGATTCTAAAATACACTCCGCAGGTCAATTTCTGTGGATAAACTTTGCAGCATGTAGATGAGCTTTGTTTAAATGTCATATAACATGGCTGGCCCTGTAATCCGCTGCAGATTTATCATGCACAAGTCCACAGCGTTTCTGCTCTGTGTGAATCTGTCCTTACCAGGGCCCAGGTGCTTTTCCTGGCTACATACTGCAGCGCCGTAGGCTCTCTGTGCTTCCATACATCAATGCAGTGGCAGATTAAGTGTACCATGGGCCCCGGGCTGTTGACACATCTTGGGCCCCCTCCTTCCCCCTCAGACGCAATTTAACCCCCCAAGCCGCTGACTCTGTACCCGTCAGTACCACTGACCTGACGGATACATGTTTTAGCATTAGATACAGCTGCTCTGTATTCAGGATATAAAGCAGTTGTATCTCAAAAAGTAAAAATCATTTTTAATAAAAAAAGTATTTAGAAAGCTGCACCAAACACACTGATAGACTGTTTTATAAAAATAAAAAAAATAATAATAATAATAAAAAAATTATTATAACACCTCTCTTTAAAGTGTAACTA
This sequence comes from Rhinoderma darwinii, assembly GCF_050947455.1. Classification (NCBI taxonomy): domain Eukaryota; kingdom Metazoa; phylum Chordata; class Amphibia; order Anura; family Rhinodermatidae; genus Rhinoderma; species Rhinoderma darwinii. Next base: position 326,522,184 of record NC_134689.1, read on the forward strand.
AACTTTTAACATGTTATAGTGATATGTCAGAACTTTTAATCGGTGGGGGGTTCGAGCACTGAGACCCCACCGATCGCTAAAGTGAGGCGGCAGAAGCGCATGATTGAATGCTGCGCCGCTTCGCTACTGATCTGCATTTGTCAGAGTGGTGTATGTCCATACACCGCTTGCTCGGCTTTCCGAGAAAAGCAGATCAGAAACTAAGCGGCACAGCGGTCACCTGTCATCTCAGTGCTCGGACCCCCACCAATCAAAACTTCTGACATGTCACTATGATATGTCAGACGTTTTTTAGAAGTTTATTTCCACTTTAAAGGGGTTTTCCCGTGAGGGAAATTTATGACATATACTGTGGATCCTGTCAGATAGGTGCAGTTCCCAGAGGTGGGACTCACATCTATCTCTAAAACCGGGCCCCCTAAACCCTGTTCTACCTCTTTCTGCTATCGCTGCCTCTCGGCCACTTCCTGACGATGAACTTTCCGTAACTCATAGTAGTGAATGGCAGTTAGGGAAGCAGCGTAGAATGCGAGCTACGCTGTTTCCGTAACTACCATTCAGTTGTATGGGACTTACGGAAACAGTGTACCAGAACCAAGCTCAGCACATAAATACAATACCAGAACCAAGCTGAGTACATATATACAGTACCACAACCAAGCTGAGTACATATATACAGCACTAGAACAAAGCTCACTACATATATACAACACCAGAACCAAGCTCAGTACAAATATACAGCCCCAGAACCAATCTCAGTACATAAATACAGCCCCAGAACCGAGCCAAGTACATATATACATCCCCAGAACCAAGCTCAGTACATAAATACAGCACCAGCACAAATATAGCTCAATTTAGTGCAACCCCTGCTGTATAGGTTTGTATGGATAAAACTACAGCTCCCAGCATGGCCCAAACAATGGTAAGGATATGCTGTGAGTTGCTGTTTCCCCCAAAAAAATATCATACCACCCATCATCTCGCTGCAGATCATACAGTCACTACAGTACTGATTAGAGGTAGAATAAAAATTTTCATTAAGTGACTTACCGGTGACTTCATTTCAGATTCTGGTTCTTCTTTTTTCTTCTCCATCCGGTCCAGACCTCTATGACTTCTCCTGGCCACGACCCATTTCTTCCGCTCAGATGTCTTGGGCTTCTCACTTTTCAAACATTTCTGCATCTATAAACAAAGATAAAGTTATCATGGTGCCGCACAATATGTCCCTATATATAATATTACCATACACTGCACCTCTAATTATAACGCCATACACTGTGTCCCTGATTATAATAGCACCATACACTGTGACCCACACACACATAGTGCTCCCTGTAGATAGTGCCCCCATAGAGCCCCCTGTAGATAGTGCCCCACTTATAAACCCCTGAAGATAGCGCTCTACATATAGCTACCCTTGTATATAGTGCCCTACATATAGTCCCCCTGTAGATTGTGTCCCACATAAAGCCTCCCCTGTAGATTTTGCCCCACATAAAGACTCCCCTGTAAATTGTGTCCCACATAAAGCCTGCCCTGTAGATTGTGCCCCACATACAGACCCCCCTCCTGTATAGAATGCCGTCCACACTTTTTAGTTAAAAACAAAATTTACATACACACCGTGATCCCGTTCGCACGCCGTTCTGTGTCAATGCAGGCCTGCTCTCTTCTGAGCAGGTCTGCTGGGGCTGAGCGACGCCATAACGCCGCTTGCGTCGTTAAAAGGCGCAGATTGGCAGGGCAGAATGACTTCCCACGCCCATCAGCGCCTTTCAACAAGTTGAAAGGCGCTGATTGGTGGGACATCTCATTCTGCCCTGGCAATCAGGGTCATTGTAAGGTGCTGAATGGTCGGGCACGGAACGTACCCGGCCATTCAGTTAATATGCATGTAATTGTACCTGCGTTCTATAGACGCAGGTACAATTAGTGCAGGACGGGATGGCGGCCGCTGGTTTCAGTTGCGCCGCCGCCCCCTCATAAAGGCAGCAGGGTGGACGGTGCGGCCTTATTCACTCTCAGCCCGCCCCTCCTCCCCATTAGCGGCGCTAGCGCGCTGCAATGTAGCTTTTTTAAAATTATGTGCGGTTCGGGGGGCCATGGGATCCGGGCGGCCATGGGAGCCGTGGGCCCCGGGCGGCCGCCGGAACTGCTCATATGATAATCCGCCACTGCATCAATGTATTTAAATATTCTCCCCTAGAAGTAAGATCGGTCTTAGTTCAGGATGTGCACCAGGCCTGGTATTGATGCTACCTGTTCTTTCACCCACGTTGACTAAAATAAGGAATAAAAGTGAGTTAATATTATGCAGTATGAAGCAGGTAAAGCACATTTTAAGATTACAGTAGAGTCACCGGGAATGCAACACTGGTCACACAATGCATCGCTATTCGCTCGCAGTAACACGAGCCGCTGGTGATGTTTCCTCCTATCCGGAAGGTGTCGCTATTGCAAATCCCCTTAAGGTATTGGATGTACTTGGTTTCGCTATCTTCCTTGTTGTCATGGAGAGAGGCAGCGGCCGGCGGAAAATGGGACGCGGGATTGACCCAGCTTTGCCAACCACCCGGTGCCGATTCAACCGAGGTTCAGTCATGAGGTGCCTCAGCATAGAGGGGCGCTCCCCCGTGTATTCTATCCGGACGGCGGAGCAGAGCGGACAGGACGCTGGGAGAGCAGGTCGCCTCATGAAGTCGGGCGGCCTGGTTTTTTGCCACAGGATGGCTCCGAGCAGAGAGAGAGCCACTTAGATTTTACACAGCATGAGTATCACGGCCATGAGCCGCAACAACGCGGAGGTCCCCGGGTTATATTGAAGCATGGACCTCTGCGGCCAAAATTATTCCCACATGGAGGTATGAGGCCTGGCATACCTCACCATGGTCCTATGCAGCCAGCCATTATACGGAATGATGGCTCCCTCCCAGACACTTCACAGCAAAGGGCACCCGAGCGTCTACAGGGTGCGATACAATATAATGCCACTCCACAGTCGCTTCATGCTCAGACTCCAGAGGCCGCCTTCCAAGGGAGACCCCATCAAATGAGACCTGGTGATAGAGCTGAGACCTCTGCTATGTCTCATTAGGGAAGTTCTCGAGAGAATGTATCTGACCACAGAGGAGAAAGTCAAGACGTGGCTCAGCAGCGAAACAGCCACGAAAATATATACTACCAGTCAGGAGAGCGACAGTCTAGTATACAGCACCGTGAAGGGGTCCACAAAAATATATACTACCAGTCAGGAGAACGACAGTCTAGTATACAGCACCGTGAAGGGGTCCAACATATATCCGAAAGGCCACCGCCTAGGAGTGAGCATGGCGCTTATCAGCCCGACTTATTCCATCACGGTGGTCCGAGCAGTTCTACAGGTTCTAATCCAGCAATATCTCCGTACTCTGGTATGGCAAAGCAATGTGATTCCCGATCAAGTGGTCATCTTAGTGGCCCCCAGCCTGCAGGTTTCCATCATGACCTCCCCCACAACAGAAGTAATCTTCAACACACATATCAAGATGAAGGGGCCCAATGTGGTATGTCTTGTGGAGATTCCCAGGCCGGGATATATAATCTGAACACCCCAGCAGTGCCTGAGACGTTTAGCTACAGGGCACCATCTCCAGGCCTCCAGCAATACTCCCCACAATTACAGCCCGCACATACACAAAACACTCCTTATATTAATGACCCACAACAAGGCCACTATCATTTACCTCCTCTTCATGGAAGTCTCTCCAATCCTTCATACGCTCTCCACTCGCCGGTAGGTCCTGTTTTTAGCGGATCTCATGAGGAGGGTGATTTGGAGGTCTCCAGGCTCCAGAGACTGGGAAATCATCCACACCATCTTCTCAGCCAGCAGCAGTCTATCATACACCAAGATAGAAGACCAGATCTGGATCCTATTATGCCTACGAGAATGTCTGGTGGTAGACGTTTTGAACTTGATTCTGCTTTTCCTCATAATGAGGTGCCAGATGGGCGAAGAGACCCAAACTTGTTGCTGCATCATGGTAGCCCATTTTTTTCCCAGCCTACTCCCACCACTCACATTGAGGACCACTTCATGCATTTAGATAGGAAATCTGATAAAGATAAAGGTGGGCCTGCAGATAAAGAGGTCTTTGCAGTGGCTTTCCAGCTTTTTATCATGTCGAAGAAAGAAACCTCCATCCAAGACTGATGCAGTTCAGGCCTACTCGATAGCAGACGCACGTGGGCTGATACATGGTGCCCTTCGATTGTTGTCACAACTAGATTCCTTGTGCCAGGCCTTGAAAGCAACAAGGAAGGAGAACCATGGACATGTGATTATAAAAAAGCAGCTGATGTACGGGTAGATCTAGAGAGAAGAATGAAGGAGCTGGAGAAGCCTGGATATATCCAGGGTGTAAAGAGGAAACTGGATGGAGTGCGCAGGAAAAGGCTTCGCTGGCAGCACAGGAGACTAGCAGAAGAGGAGGAAGAAAAGGCAGCAACAGAGCGTTCTGCGGAGAGGGAGGCCGGCATTGACTTGTGGAGAATGCAGTGTATCCAGAAGGTAGAGGAGAACAAACGGGTGAGTGTCAATCTCTTGCTAAGGCTCTGTTTACATCTGCGCTTGATTTTCCATTAGTCTGTTTCTTGATAGGAACAGAAAAACAGAATTGCTGGATCTGTCGCATGTCGGACACACATGGCTCCCAGTGGAACCCATTACTTTTAATAGGTTCTGTGGGTGTGCCGTCATTGTGTCTGTCGCTTTTGCTGCGCTATTTGGTCATGCAGAAACAATGGAATTTGTGACCGGCGTCTAACGGAGCCTCAGACACCGATGTGAGCATGGCCTAAGGCTATGTTCACACCTGCATTGTGGGTTTCTGTTGTTCTGCTGTGTCAGAGGAGCAGAACAAGGGAAAACTGGACGTGACGGTTCTGTTGCACCACGGATACCACCACGGCCGACGGAACCCATTTACTTTAATGGGTTCCGTTTGGGTGTCCGTGGTTTTACTGGAGGAAATAGCGCAGCATGCTGCACTATTGTTTCCGGTAATCTGCCAGATGTGCGACGGAGACCCCTAACTGAACCTCCAACGCAGATGTGAACAAACTAAGAGTACGAACCGTTTCAATTCACACATTGAGGCGCGGTTTGAACAGCGTTGAGAGAAAAAAAACGCATGCTTTTCTACTGTGGTTTGATGTATTTTTTGATGTGCTTGCGTTTTTTTATCAACCGCAAAGAAAAATATATCAGGGTTTTTTTTTTTTTTTTTATGCAGTTCTCACCAAACCTCAACCGCAACATGTAAATGGACCGTTACTGGAAACAGGGTTTTTTTTCTATCATAGCTGAAGCCACAGAATTTTATTTTCATTCACATAAACCAGGAACGGTTTAAGGATATTTTACTGTTTTGAATGTTTTCTAAGTTTGTCTATTAGGGAATTGTATGTTACGCAATACCCTAATACGTATCTATCCCTCAAATTGCTACCCTTTACATGCCCATTCACATTGCATGTATTCTATGGAAGAAGAGAGTGGTCAATATGCACCTTTGCGCATTACTATGGTCCCTTTTCTCTCTCCACAAGTGGCGCATGTATTAGAGTATGTTCACACGTGCACGTCCGTTACGGCTGAAATTACGGAGCTGTTTTCAGGAGAAAACCGCTCCTGAATTTCAGACGTAATGGCATGTGCAGGCGTTTTTCGCAGCGTCCATTACGGACGTAATTGGAGCTGTGTTTCTATGGAGTCAATGGAAAACGGCTCCAATTACGTCCCAAGAAGTGACGAGCACTTCTTTGACGCGGGCGTCTTTTTTACGCGCCGTCTTTTGACACCGGCACGTAAAAAAAATGACCGTCGGCACAGTACATCGTAAGACCCATTCAAATGAATGGGCAGATGTTTGCCGACGCTTTCAAGCAGTATTTTCGGCCGTAATTCCGGCAAAAAACGCCTGAATTACATCCGTAAATAGTGCTTGTGAACATTCCCTTTTACTGACTGGAAAATCTACCGCTCATGTTCACTAGAATGTTCCTTCAAACTTCCCACAATTGATTAAAGCTACCGCTGACAGTGCTTGGGGAGGTGAGGAAGAAGCAAAATGATGTGAAAAAAATGCTGGATGTTTTAAAGTCTTTGGAGAAACTGCGGAAGCTGAGAAAAGAAGCTGCTGGAAGAAAAGGTAGGAGATGAGTTATTTACCTTCTTCCAGGTATTACTTTATTAAGATATAGTAACAATGGATTTTATCTGACTATATTACTTCTCAGGGATCCAGGTCTTGTGATTCTTACAAATGATACTCCCTCTTTGTGAATTATAGGAATCTATTGTAATTTATTGGGGCAAGTGAAGCTGATGGAAATACCTTTTAACCCCTTAATGACCGCCGATAAGCCTTTTCACGGCGGTCATTAGTGGGCTTTATTCTACAGCGCCGCCATTCCACACCGCTGCATTAGAATAAAGTAAACAGAGCAGGGAGCCATCAAATCTCCCTGCTCTCAGCTGCCAGAGGTAGCTGAGGGATGGGGGCGTCCCTGCTCGACCGGGTAAGATCGATATTAGTATCGATCTCACCCGTTTAACCCTTCAGATGCGGTGCTGAATAGCGTGCACCGCATCTGAGTAGTTTTGGAGAGGGGGAGGGAGCTCCCTCTCTCTCCCACTGACACCCGGCGATAAGATCGCCGAGTGTCTGTGCCTCCGATGGCAGCCGGGGGCCTAATAAAGGCCCCCAGGTCTGCCCGTAGTAAATGCCTGCTAGGTCATGCCGGAGGCATGTCCTAGCAGATGCCTGTCCGTTTTAAACGGACAGGCAGTAATACACTGCAATACAAAGTATTGCAGTGTATTATAATAGCAATCGGAGGATTGCATAGTGAAGTCCCCTAGTGGGACTAGTATAAAAGTAAAATAAGTTGAATAAAGTTAATAAAAAATGAAAAACCCACTTTTTCCCCTTACAAAATGCTTTACTATTAAAAAAAACACAATGAAGCAAAAAAGTTACACATATTTGTTATCGCCGCGTCCGTAACGACCCCCAACTATAAAGCTGTTACATTATTTAACCCGCACGGTGAACGGCGTAAAAAAATAAAATAAAAAACAATGGAAAAATTGCTGTTTTCTGTTAATCCTGCTTAAAAAAAAATGTGATAAAAAGTGATCAAAAAGTCGCATCTACTCCAAAATGGTAGCAATAAAAACTACAAGTTGTCCCACAACAAAAAAGTCCTCACACAACTGCATCGGCGGAACAATAAAACCGTTATGGCTCTTCAGATATGGAGACGCAAGAACAAATAATTTTGAAAAAGAAGTGTTTTTACTGTGTAAGTAGTAAAACATACAAAATCTATACAAATTTGATATCTTTGCAATTGTAAAACCCGCTGAATAAAGTTGTGGTGTTGTTTATACCACACGGTAAACTACATAGATTTAGGGCGCAAAAAAGAGTGGTGAAATTTCAGGTTTTCTTCTATCCACCCCCCAAAAAAGTTAATAAAAGTTAATGAATAAATTATATGTACCCCAAAATGGTGCTATTAAAAAGTACAACTTGTCCCGGAAAAAACAAGATCTTATACAGCTGTGTCGACGGAAAAATAAAAAAGTTATAGCTCTGCGAATGTGACAATGGAAAAATGTAAAAAATGGCTTGGTCATTAGGGCCCAGAATGCAAGCAGTGGGAAGGGGTTAAATATTCAATGTGATGTTTGCATTCTGGTAACTCTTAGATCAAGTGCTGTGTTTGCCAGTGAGAATCTTTTATTACAACCAATCATTAACCTGTTTTGTTTTCAGGCGTCTGTCCACCACCGACTGCTGATGAAACATTCACAAATCACATAATAAGGCTTCGATCAATGGTGCACAAGCGTAGTGCATTATATGACGCAGAAGAGAAGACCCTGAGGGTCATACTGGAGGGAGAGCAAGAGGAGGAGCGGCAGAGAGAATAGGATAAGAGACTGAAAAAGGAAAAGGAGAAAACCTTGCAGAAGCATCGAGAACTAGACTCCATATTGTTTGGCGACACAGGTTTGTGACAGTTTGCTCTTAAGATGTATTCTTTTAACGAGCGCATCCACCTCATAGATCAGGGGTCTCAAGCACGCCGCCCGTGAGGCTGTCATTTCCGGCCCGCGGAACACGGAACCGCTAGTATAGGCTCTACCCTGGGACTGTGATGTCAGGAGCACAGCTGGAGTCCCAGTAGGAGCGCTACTAGCGCGCTGCCTGGGACATCTCTGTCCATATGTGAATAGTGATGTCAGGATCAGAGCTGGAATCCCAGGCGGAGTGCTAGAAGCGGCTCTGCTGCAGAACTTCAGCTCTGGGCAAGCCCCTGACATATCTGTCCATATATGGACACTGATGTCAGTGGATTCCCCAGAGTTCCAAAGCAGAGCCTATACTAGTGCTCTGCTCTGGGACACCGGCTCTGGGGTTGCCCCAGGCATCACATGGACAGTGACGTCCGGAGCTCCTCCAGCAGAGAAATCCCTGGCCAAAGCGTCAGCAACGCTCTGGCTGGGGATTCCACTCCTAGAGGGAGCCCCAATGGAGCTATCTACTGGTGGGGGGGGGGGGGTGTGGCAGCATCTGCAGAGGGCACTGTGGCGGCATCTTTTTCCTGCTCATCACATGAACTCAGGCGTCACGTTTTCAGCCTCCTCCACTGTCGTGGCGTATACCTATCAGGTGGTCTCGGACCAGAGAGACCTCGGATGGTATACGACACGTCACTGATGACGTGTCGTTTCTGCGGGTGCTTGTTCTTTAGTGCCCGTCCAGCCTATGTAGTTGTTCATTGTGAGCGCGCCTGTGCGTGTTCACAGTGATTTTGGACGGCACCTGCGTATGACTATCCCGGTCTAGGTATAATTTCTGCACCGGCACATTTATTTGTTTTAAAACTACATACACTGACAAAGCCTACACATAGCGGAGGGGACGTAAGTGGAGAGAGACAGGAGATAGAAGAGGGTTGACGAGGGTTAGGGTAGACAGGAAGAGGTTTATAAACTTGAAAAGGGAAAGAAATGTAAAATGTGTGTAAACATAATGGGGGGATAACATTTGCTTTTCATCCTGGAAGAATGTCAGCAAGGAAACACAAGTACAGGGAAGGATGTCAGCGGGGGCGAGCAAGGACCGCACACATGAACTCTTGGTAGGCTCTACATGCACGCTCATTACAGCCTGCAATGCATGCAGGGAAAATAAGTATTATCAGAAGGAAACCTCAACAAAGCGGACCTGGAGTGCATGTAAACAAACGGCGCTAAATTCAAAGAAGATATGTGATAAGTGGTTTTTTTTTTTTATATATACGCCGTTATTTATGTTGTCTGTATAAGGTGAAATGTATGAAACACTTTTTGAAAATATGATGGTATCTCGGACAACCCCTTTAGCTTGTTGCATTGCAGCAAACCAGTATTTGACCTATAGCTGCATTTGTTTTACGCTGATATCTGATCTTTAACCGCTTTCCGACATTTGACGTTTCCATACGCCAAAGTCGGGTATGGGAAGTATTGAACGGGCTCACGGAGTGAACTTGCTCCATACGATGCGGGTGTCGGCTGTTTGATACAGCCGACACTTCAGAGTAACGAGCGGCATCGCATTCGTTAAATTATGCGGTCAATAGCGACCGCAGCATTTAAATCGTTAGAAAGATGGGGGCGACCCCCTCTAGCAGCTCGTCGCGCCTCCTCGCAAAGCAAACGCCAGGGGGGCGATGGTTGCTATGGCTGCCTGGGGGCCTAATGAAGGCCCCCAGGTCCGCCATCTTTGTGCGCCTATTAAGGTACATTAGTATTGCAGTATAGCGTGCAAGCGATCTAACGATCGCTGGTTGAAGTCCCCTAGGGGGACTAATAAAAAAAAGTAAAAATGAGTTTGTTTGTTTTTTAAATAAAAGTTCAAAAAACCCCCCTTTTCCCATTTCCCCACCAGAGCATAGTAAAAAAATTAACATAATTGGTATCGCCGCGTCCATAAGTCTGAACTATTGCAATATATCATTATTTAACCCGCACAGTAAAGGAAAAAAAATTGTAAATGCCAGTCACCTAATCTCCCACAAAAAAATGAAATGAAAAGTGATCAAACCGTCGCATTTACGGCAAAATAGTGTTATTAAAAACTACAGCTTATCCGGCAAAAAAATAAGCCCTCATACCGCTTAATCGACGGAAAAAAAAAAGTTATGGCTCTTGGAATTTGGCGAAACAAAATAAATTGTCTTTTTTACACTTAGGTTTTTACTTGTAAAATATAGAAAAAACTATATATATTTGGTATTTGCGTAATCGCATTGACCCACAGAATAAAGTTAACATATTGTTTTAATTGCACAGTGAATTCCGTAAAAACGGCTCGCAAAAAACCATAGAGGAATCACTGTTTTTTTAATTTTCTAGCCCACAAATATTTTTTTTACCGTTTCCTAGTACATTATATGGCAAAATAAATGGTGCTACGAAAAACTACAACTCGTCCCGCAAAAATCAAGCCCTCATAGGACTAGATCGACGGAAAAATAGACGTTATGGCCTTTGGAAGGTGGGGAGGAAAAAACTAAAAGTACAATCGGGAAGGGGTTAAACAGAACTTTGTGCTGCTTACTTTACTGTCAGGATAACGTTCATTATATAGTGAAGTAAACTGGTGTTTGCAATGTAATCCGTGATCAAGTGCTGGGATTATAATATAGGAAGATCCATTTTCCTGGTAGCTGGGCCCTGAAGTACAGGGGTACATAGGAATATATAGGATGTCAACAAGTGCGCGGAATGTGGTTTACTTACCAGTGGGTCATGTCTTCTGTTACAGAATCATGGACTGTATATATTCAGTAGGCCGCATAGCGGAGAGTACAGCTGAGACATTATTCATAAGGAAGTCTTTCAGGCTCCATAATGAATGATCACAGTAGTTTATTTAACCCCTTCCCGCATTTTCACGTACAGTTACGTAAAAGAGATGGAGCTGGCTCAGGAGCTGAGCCAGCGACATCACCGCCGGGTGACAGCAGTATGTTACAGCTGGCACACTGAGGTATCGGCCAGGACCGGAGCTAGCCTCCGATTAACCCCTCACATGCTGCATTTAATAGAGATCGCAGCATGTGAGGAGTTTATAGCCACCAGCACCCAAGCAACATGATCGCTGGGTTGCCGGTGGCTGCGAAGGCGATCGGAGGCCTAATACCTCCCGGTCTGCCAGAAACAGAATGCTCCTATTCCCCGTCGTCGGCGGGGCCCAAAAGGCTTCCGGTACAAAAGGATTCCGGTACCATCGGCGAGATGGCGCCGGCTCAGAAGCTGAGCCGGCGTCATCAGCAGTGTGTGTCCGCTGTATGTTACAGCGGACATCCCACTGTAAAGGCAGGAACGGGAGCTAGCTCCGATTCCTGCCATTAACCCCTTCAATGCAGCGATCCAATGCAATCGCTGCATCAAAGTGGTTTTTATGAAATCGGCAGCCTGCCATGCGATGGCAAGGCTGGCGACTGCTACTATGGCAACAGGAGGCCTAGCAATGGCTTCCTATCTGCCATTTTGGAAGCCGATTAGGCCCCGTCCGGAGGCGGAGCCTGATCGGCTTGCTGTCGGTGAACAACTGACAGTTCTCATACATTGCACTACATAGGTAGTGCAATGTATTAGAACATCAAACAAACAGTTGGAGCTTCAAAAATATACAAGTAGGGAAGAGGGGGGGAGGTAATCCTCCAGCTCACCATGAGTTGTGTCCGAGAACAGACAGCACCCGGATTCCCGCACGGCCAGCGGTCGAACAACAGGGAAAAAGTAGAGCCAAGATCCAGCGCACTACTCAACGGGGTTCATTCTGATCCTTCACCCATCTCTCATCTTTGTACTCTGCTAAATTATACAACTATTTCTATATAGTTTATTTTATTTTTGTTATATCAATAAAATTGGAACAGGAGTTCCTTTTTACTTACACTCAGCGCTGGATCTTGGCTCTACTTTTTCCCAGTTGGAGCTTCAAGTCCCTTAGTGGGACTAAAGAAAAGTGTAAAAAAAGTAAAAATACGTTTTAAAAAATACAATAAAAGTTTCAAGTAATAAAAGAAAACACAATCGCCCTTTTTCCCTGATCAAGTCCTTTATTATTGAAAAAAATAATAAAGTCATACATATTTGGTATCGCTGCGACCGTAACGACCTGAACTATAAAAATATTATGTTTATTTATTCCGCACAGTGAACGCTGTAAAAAAATAAAAATACTGACATAATTGCTATTTTTTTGGTCACTTTGTCTTCCAAAAATTGAAATAAAAAGTGATCAAAAAGTCGCATGTACCCAAAAATGGTACCTATAAAAACTATAACTCGTCTCGCTAAAATCAAGCCCTCATACAGCTCCGTCGACGAAAAAATTAAAACCGTTCTATCTCTCACAACTCGGCGACAGAAAAAAATCCATTCTCTTTACATAAGTTATTTTATTGTGCAAAAAGTTGTAAAACATAAAGTGCTATAAATTAGGTATTGCCGGAATCGGACTGACCCGCAGAATAAAGCTAACATGTAACTTATAACGCGTGGTGAACGCTGTATAAAAATAACTAAAAAAATATGCCAGAATTGCTGTTTTTTGGTCACCTTGCCTCCCAAAAAAAAGGATAACAAGTGATCAAAAAGTCGCATGTACCCCAAAATGGTACCAATAATAACTACAGCTCGTCCCGCATATAAAACAGCCTTCATACCACTACGTCTATGAAAAAATAAAATTAGTTAAGGCTCCAATAAGTCAGGAAAGAAAAAATATGCAGTTGTGCCGACCCGAGGGGAACATTTCTTCTGTTTCACGTGGCGAATTATCAAGGCCCCTAAAAATAGGGAACCAGGAAGGGGAGAGCCCAAACATATCTGCTGGAAGCGAGTGTGCCCGTATTATACCAGGACAACACTTCTCAGTAAAATTCCTCAAATTGCAAAGATGCCGAGTGTGGACCAAAAGGGGAATAAGTAAAGACCATTTATTAGTGCGACACCGGCCTGTGCAGAAAGGATTGTGTCACAGCGTAACACACATCTATGGATTATTATAATTTTTTTTTACCCCATTATTATACCACCTGACTATGTCCCTTATATACTCCGCCCGGCTTACATGTACCCCCACATTATAAACGGAAACACCAGTAAGACTCCAACCAAAACTATTACCAAGCAAAATCCATGCTCCAAAAGCCAAATGGCGCTCCCTCCCTTCTGAACCCTACAGCGTGCCCAAACAGCAGTTTACTTCTACATAAATGGCATTGCCATACCCGGGAGAATCCTTTTAACAATTTTTGGGGTGTGTGTCTCCAGTGGCACAAGCTGGGCACGACATATTTGCCACTGAAATAGAATATCTAGGGAAAAATTGACATTTTTACTTTGCACCTTCCGCAGCGCAATCATTCATGGAAAAGGCCAGTCGGGTGAAAATGCTCAGTACACCCCTTAATAAATGCCTTGAGGGGTGCAGTTTCCAAAATGGGGTCACTTCTCAGCAGTTTTTTTTATTATTTCACATCAGAGCCCTGCAATTTTGATCCAATACTTTGTAAATTGCCAAATTAGGCCTTAATTTTACATGGTACTCTTGACTCCCCTCCAGCCTTGGATAGGATGCATCGTGTATCCCTAGTGTGAATGCAAATTTTATAAAAAAAATGTATTTTTTTGTAATGTATGTACAATTGCTGCCTGTAGGAATATTTTTTTGTTTTTTTTTCTAGTATTGCTATGTTCCGTCTGTATGCACAATTTTTAAATATGTACATTTTTTTTAATCATTTTCTATGATTTATTATATACTACATATGATGCGGCTACACGTCATGTTTGTGCAACAGATGTTACACATACAACTTGATTAGTTTTTAGGGAGGTTTGTTCAATGGTTTATAAGAAACGTGTGTTACACGCCTTGTATGCCCCGGAAGAAACCGATACGGCGAAACCCAGGGTCGGGCTGACTTGGTGTGCCACGTTTTTAATCTCATGCTGTTTTTTTTTTTTTAAACTTTGTGAGTAGAAATAAATACCTTATGCTTTTCCACAAGTTACTGACAGTGCTACTCTATTTGTCGTCTCTTCTATAGTTAGGGCATGACCACACATGGCGGAATTCCTCCGCAACTGTCCGCATCAATGCCGCACAGAATCTGCGTTGCAGATTCTGCAGCGGATCTGCACAAAATGTGCAGAAAATTGATGCGGACTGGCCGCTGCGGACTGCAGGAAAAGTGCTTCTCTTCTCCCTATTCAGTGCAGGATAGAGAGAAGGGACAGCACTTTCCCTAGTGAAAGTCAAAGAAATTCATACTTACCGCCCGTTGTCTTGGTGACGCGTCCCTCTTTCGGCATCCGGCCCGACCTCCCTGGATGACGCTCCAGTCCATGTGACCGCTGCAGCCTGTGCTTGGCCTGTGATTGGCTGCAGCCGTCACTTACACTGAAACGTCATCCTGGGAGGCCGGACTGGAGACAGACGCAGGGAGTTCTCGGTAAGTATGAACTTATATTTTTTTTTACAGATACATGTATATTGAGATCGGTAGTCACTGTCCCGGGTGCAGAAACAGTTACTGCCGATCGCGTAACTCTTTCAGCACCCTGGACAGTGACTATTTACAGACGTCTCCTAGCAACGCTCCCGTCATTACGGGAGCCCCATTGACTTCCTCAGTCTGGCTGTAGACCTAGAAATACATAGGTCCAGCCAGAATGAAGAAATGTCATGGTAGTAAAAACAATACGCTCCGCAGCACACATAAGATCTGCGGACTTCATTGCGGAATTTTGACTCTCCATTGAAGTCAATGGAGAAATTCCGCCATGAGTCCGCAACCAGTCCGCCACTGCTCCGCAACAGACAGAGCATGCTGCGGACACCAAATTCCGCTCCGCAGCCTATGCTCCGCAGCGGAATTGTACGCATCGTGTAAACGAACACTGCTAAATTAAAGTGAAAGTCAATGGAGAAACGGCTCCGCTGCGGATTAACGCTGCGGAGTGTCCGCAGCGGAATTTAAGTGAAATTCCGCTATGTGTGAACCCGCCCTAAGACTATTGGAAAACATCTGAAGAAGCCGCGGACGCTGTAGAACTACGAAGCCCAGCCATCATTGACAACTGCTGCACCAGTACCTTTGTGTTTTTTTACCTTTCCTCAAGGTGGATTATAGAAAAAAAACGAGGACACCTTCTGTTCTATTGGACTAAGTTTATGGATTCTCTGGGTCGTCAGAGCGGCTAAGTATATATTTATCTGTGTATTTTTGCAGAGTTCTTTGGGATTCCTCGTAAACTAAGCCAGCTCCGACCCTTTTGTTGAAAAAAGTGTGCGTAACACAAGTACACATATATCTGTATTTATTCATTTATTTCTGTATATTGAGAATGTCTGTGTCACGTTGGGTTCGTGGACCCACTGGGCCGTACCGCCTTGGTGGTATGTCAGCTGGCCAACAGGTCGCAGGTTACAGTCTATAGTTCGTATAGGGTACCGGTGGCAGCTCATACAGTAGCAAGGCAGGCTCAGCTGGGACTAGACAGCAGGCAGACGTCAGGCGTGGAGTAGCAGGACAGGCGTGGTATACAGCACAGCACGATTTCAGCTCAGCACGGGATACAGGTTACAGGTACGGGAAACACTAGGAGACCATTTGCATAGACAAACTAAGGGTACAACGACAATGCTCAGGCGTGGGAGGAAGGGGCTGGGCCCTTCTTATAGTCCAGGGTGCTTAAGGGCTAATTAACCATAAGTCCGGTGCACACCCTACGGGACCCGGCTGAGGTGAGCGCTGGCGTCTTCTGAGGAGGAGACTGGGGCCAGTGCTCGCAGATCCATGGCTGCTGGCGTGAGGGCGTGAGGAGGTGAGTGAGCCTGACGGCCCACAGCCATGGGCATGACATTCTGCATCAGCCCCTTCACTACATTAGACTAGAGCGAGGGTGGAACCATTAACCCCTTTACCTACCCTGCTTTTAATTTAGGACTATTGCTCTGAAAAAATATATAATTTCTCATATTTATCACAATACGGTTGCTAGTTTAAGTAAAATTGGAATTATTCCAGTACTAAGGAATATTTACAACTTATTTGGCTGATACATGGGGTATATGTGGTGCAGAAAATTGTGCAGATACACCATATGTACAAAAAAGGTGCAGGGTGCATTATAAGTGGAGTTGTGGCACACATACGACTGTTCTAACCGATTATTCAGGTGTGCTATTTTAAATATGGAGCAGACGCAGAGGTTTGCTCTAGAAATTAGGGGCAATATGTGTGTCATGTATGCCAAGCCCAGTGACACCCTCTCCCAGGAACAGATTCACATGATCTGCAAAATGAGCTAGGAATAGAGCACAAGCTTTTATAACTGTAGTGAAGAGGATTCTGAAGGCCTGTAGCCCAGCAACAGCGACAATACATATAAAACAACACATTTAATGTGAGCAGTTTGCAGCAATATAAATGTTATCCACAAGAGGGCGATATCGTAGTGCCAAGCACAAGTTACTACATGATATAGGGAGCTTGGAATGCATTTTTCAGAGAACACAATTTTGGTACAGTGCATGGAGCTATTTTGTATTTTACTGTTATAAGAAGTTGTCACAAGAGGGAGTTACAATCATTCTGTGTTTCAGATGGAGTATACTGAAAGTATCAGGAAGGCATAAATCGCCAGGGTGCCGATGGCTGCAGTGGCAACCAGAGGCCTAATACTGGCCTCCCGGTGTGCCTAGTATGAAAGCCTTCCGTAGCCGACGGCAAGATGGCTCAGAAGCTGAACCCGTGTCATCAGTGGCGGGTGCCAGCAACATGTTACGGCTGACACCCACCTGTAATGGCAGGGAATGGAGCTAACTCTGATTCATGCCATTAACCTGTTAGACGCAGCCATCGGAAGCGATCTTAGTGGTTTTTAGCATATCGGCAGCCCTGCAATGCAATATTTTATTTTATAGCGCTCCCTCCCTTCTGAGCTGTTTTCTTCCACATATATGGCATCGCTATACCCGGGAGAACTCTTAAGAGTTTTTGGTGTGTGTGTCTCCAGTGGCACAAGCTGGGCACAACATATTTGCCACTAAAATGGCATATCTAGGGAAAAATTGCAATTTTTCCTTTGCACCATCCGCAGCGCAATCACTTATGGATAAGAGCTGTGGAATGAAAATGCTCACTTAGTAAATGCCTTGAGGAGTGTCGTTTCCAAAATGGTGTCACTTCTCAGGGGTTTCTTTTATTATTTTACATCAGAGCCTCTGCAATTGTGAATCGATACTTTGTAAATTGCCAAATTAGGCTTCAATTCTGCATGGTACTCTTTCACTCCTGAGCCTGGTCACATGTCCAGGCAAAAGATTGGGGCCCCATGTAGGGTGATTCTAAAACCGGGAAACACAGCATAATAATTAGAGAGCTGTCTTGTTATGGTGGCACAAGCTGGGCACGACATATTGGCATATCTATTGAAAAATCTCATTTTTACTCTTCAACATCGAGTGCACACTAATTTATACAAAACTGCGGGGTTAACATGCTCACTACACACCTAGGTGAATACCTTGAGGGGTGTGTTTTCCAAAATGGGGGTCACTTTTGGGGGTTTCCAATGTTTTGGTCCCACAGGGGTTTTGCAAATGCTACATAGCGACCAGAAACCAATCCAGCAAAATCTGTAGTCCGAAAGCCAAATGGCACTCCTTCCCTTCTGAGCCCTGCAGTGTGCCCAAAAATTAGTTTATAACCACATATGCGGTATTGCCATACTCGGGAGAAATTGCTTAACAAATATTGGTGTTCTTTTTCTGCTTTATTTGTTGAGAAAATTAAAAATTTTGCACTAAAGCTACGTCTTATTGGAAAAAAAATTAAATTTTTATTTTCACTGCCCAATTCAAATATAATCTATGAAACAGCTGTTGGGTCAAAATGCTCACTGCACCACTAGATTAATTCCTCAAGGGGTGCAGTATCACAAATGGAGTCCCTTTTGGGCAGTTTCCACTGTACTGGTACCTTAGGGGCTTTGCAAAAGCGACATGGTGTCAAGAAACCAATCCAGCAAAATCTGTGCTCCAAAAGCCAAATGCTGCTTCTTCTCTTCTGAGCCCTGCCGTGTACCCAAACAGCAGTTTATGACCACATATGCTGTATTTTCGTACTCCAGAGAAGTTGCTTTACAAATGTTGGGGTTCTTTTTTTTTCTTTATTTGTTGAGAAAATGAAAAATTCTCAGCTAAAGCTACGTCTTATTGAAGAAAAAGGATTGTTTTTATTTTCACTGCCCAATTCTAATAAATACCATGAAACACCTGTAGGGTCAAAATGATCACTACACCCGTAGATGAATTCTTCAAGGGGTGTAGTTTCCAAAATGGGGTAACTTTATGGGCGTTTTCACTGTTTTTGGTCCCTCAGGGGCTCTGCAACTGTGTCATGGCCTCCATAAGCCATTCCTTCTAAATGTGATCTCCAAAAGCCAAATGGCGCTCTTTGCCTTCTCAGCCCTGCCGTGTGTCCAAACAGCCGTTTATTACCACATGTGGGGTACTATTTTACTCGGGAGAAATTGCTTTACAAATTTTGCACGTCTTTTTCTCCTTTAGTCCTTGTGAAAATCAGAAAGAAATAGCTAAACCTACATTTTCTTTGAAAGAATGTAGATTTTCATGTTCACTGCCTACTTCCAATAATTTCTGCAAAAAACCTGCGCCGTCAAAATGCTCACTACACCCCTAGATAATTTCCTCAAGGGGTGCAGTTTCCAAAATGGGGCCACTTGTGGGGGGTTTCCACTGTTTTTTCCCCTCAGGGGATTTGTAAATACGACATGGCCTCTGAAAACCATTCCTGCTAAATTTGAGCTGCAAAAGCCAAACGGCGCTCTTTCCCTTCTAAGCCCTGCCGTTTGTCCAAACAGCCGTTTATGACCACATGTGGGTTTTTTTTTTTACTCGTGAGAAATTGCTATACAAATGTTGTGGTGCTTTTTCTCCTTTAGTCCTTCTGGAAATTAAAAAAATAAATAAATTGCTAAACCTACATTTTCTTTGAAAGAATATAGATTTTAATTTTCATGGCCTACTTCCAAAAATTTCTGCAAAAAAACTGTCTGGTCAAAATGCATACTATACACCTAAATAAATTCCTTGAGGGGTGTAGTTTCCCAAATGGGGTCACCTTTGGGGGGTTTCCACTGTTTGGTACCACAAGAGCTCTTCAAAGCTGACATGGTGCCTAAAATATATTCTAAAAGAAAAGCCTGTTCAAAATCCACTAGGTGCTCCTTTACTTATGAGGCCTGTATTTCAGTCCATAAGCACACTAGAGCCACATGTGGGATATTTCCTAAAACTGCAGAACCTGGAAAATAAATATTGAGTTGTGTTTCTCTGGTAAAACTTTGTGTTACAAAAAAATGGATTAAAAATGAATTTCTGTAACAACAAAAAATAAAATGTGTAAATTTCACCTCTAGTTTGGTTTAATTCCTGTGAAATGTCTAAAGGGTTAAACTTTCTAAATTCTGTTTTGAATACTTTGAGGGGTGGAGTTTTTAAAATGGGGTGACTTTTTGCAGGTTTCTAATATATAAGGCCCTAAAAGCCACTTCACAACTGAACTGGCCCCTGTAAAAATAGCTTTTTGAAATGTGAAAAATTGCTACTAAAGTTCTAAGCCTTGTAACAACCTAGAAAAATAAAAGGATGTTCAAGAAACGATGCCAATCTAATGTAGACATGTGGGGGATGTTAATTAGCGACTATTATATGTGTGGTATAACTGCCTGTCTTACAAGCAGATACATTTAAATTGAGAAAAATTCACATTTTTGCAATTTTTCGCTAAATTTGTGTTTTTCACATTTAAATACTGAATGTATCGAGCAAATTTTGCCAGTAACATAAAGTCCAATGTTTCACGAGAAAACAGTCTCAGAATCGCCTGGATAGGTGAAAGCATTCCGAAGTTATTACCACATAAAGTGAAACATGTCAGATTTGAAAAATGAGGCTCTGTCAGAAAGGTCAAAAGTGGCTAAAGAGGGAAGGGGTTAAATACTGAATGTATCGACTATTTTACCATTAACTTAAAGTACAATTTCTTTACTACCAACTTGCACGTGTTTATGCGTATAGCCACATGTGTGCTGGCTAGCCTGATTATACGGTACCTGTAGTCAGTGGCGTAATACCCACAGGCCCCGCGGCATGAGGGGGCTCGTGCTGTCCGTCGACACTGGGTCACCACTCCCATGCCTGGTGGCGTAGCTAGCAGCCGCTATGGCTACTACAGCGGTAGCGATACCACTAGGGCCCGTGCCACCCGGCCTCTAACATTTATGGCCTGGGCCCCCTCATGCCCGGTGGCATTGCTAGCCCTGGTGGTAGCAACAGCCAGATTCACTTGTATCTGTGTAGATACAAATAAATATTATAGGTTGCTGCTGCCTCTCGGAGGGGGCGGCGGCACCATTGAAACCTGCCGCCGCCACCCCCTTTTGCACTAATTGTGCCTGTGTCTATAGCACCCAGGTACAAATACATGCATTAGCACTGAATGGACGGGCACAATCTGTGCCGACCATTCAGCGCCTTACAATGACGCTGATTGGCAGAGCAAAATGACTTGCCCTGCGTAATTAGCGCCTTTCAAAGACGCTAGCGGCGCGATGATGTCATCGCGCCGCTTGCGTTGTTAAGCCCCAGCATTCCTGCTCAGAAGAGAGCAGGTCTGCATTGCCACCGGACAGCGTGGGAACGGAATCATGTATGTAATGTTTTGTTTTTTTCTAATTAAACTGTGAGTGGCTTTATGTACAGGGGGGTCTGTATGTGGAGCACTATATAAAGGGGGAGCTATATGTGGGACACTATATACAGGGGGTATTCTATGTGAGGCACTATCTATAGGGGGAACTATATGTGGGGCAGCATGGTGGCTCAGTGGTTAGCACTATTGCCTTAAAGCTCTGGAGCCCACATGTGGGCACTCTATAATGGGGGCTGTATGTTGGGCAATCTCTACAGGTGGCTGTATGTAGGGCACTATCTACAGAGATAAATGCCCCATCGGAACAGAACGCCGTATTGCCCATTGAAACCAATGGGCAGATGTTTGTAGGCATTCTGCTTCTGATTTTTCAGCAGTTTTTCTGGACGTTTACGGACCGAAAAACAGCTGAAAACACTGTGTGTGAACATAGCATTAGAATGATGAAAGTGAAGTGAATGACTTTTCAGTTGACAGGTTCACACGGCGTGTATTTGACAAGTTTTTTTTGCGCATTTTACGTGCCAAAAACCGCATAAAAAAACGATTGATTACGCTTGATTTTGCATGTTATGGGGGGATTTGTGTGTGTGAGGGGGGGGGGGGGGGGTGCTCGCCGCTGATTCTTCAAAACAGCTGATAAGCGGCTATGAGGGATCTGCGGTGCCCGTGCATACTCTGCTGCACAAAAATAGGACACAGCTCTGCTGCACATACTACACACACAGCTCTACTGCACGCACTCCGCCCTGCTGCATGCAGGCACGCACTCCGCCCTGCTGCACGCAGGCACGCGCTCAGCCCTGCTGCACGCAGGCACGCGCTCAGCCCTGCTGCACGCAGGCACGCGCTCAGCCATGAGAGCACGCAGGCACGCGCTCAGCCCTGAGAGCACGCAGGCACGCGCTCAGCCCTGAGAGCACGCAGGCACGCACTCAGCCCTGAGAGCACGCAGGCACGCACTCAGCCCTGAGAGCACGCACTCAGCCCTGAGAGCACGCACTCAGCCCTGAGAGCACGCACTCAGCCCTGAGAGCACGCAGGCACGCACTCAGCCCTGAGAGCACGCAGGCACGCACTCAGCCCTGAGAGCACGCAGGCACGCACTCAGCCCTGAGAGCACGCAGGCACGCACTCAGCCCTGAGAGCACGCAGGCACGCACTCAGCCCTGAGAGCACGCAGGCACGCACTCAGCCCTGAGAGCACGCAGGCACGCACTACGCCCTGAGGGCACGCAGGCACGCACTCAGCCCTGAGGGCACGCAGGCACGCACTCAGCCCTGAGGGCACGCAGGCACGCACTCAGCCCTGAGAGCACGCAGGCACGCACTCAGCCCTGAGAGCACGCAGGCACGCACTCAGCCCTGAGAGCACGCAGGCACGCACTCCGCCTTGAGAGCACGCAGTCACCCACTCAGCCCTGAGAGCACGCAGGCACGCACTCCGCCCTCAGAGCATGCACTCCGCCCTGAGAGCACACAGGCACGCACTCAGTCCTGAGAGCACGCAGGCACGCACTCAGCCCTGAGAGTACGCAGGCACGCACTCAGTTACAGCAGGTGTGGGCGGCGCCGATGGGGGGGCAAGGGGGTGTAACGAGAGCGGGGGTCTGTGAGAGAGAGGGACAGGCTGGGTTCACACTACCTATTTTCAGACGTAAACTAGGCGTATTATGCCTCGTTTTACGTCTGAAAATACGGCTCCAATACGTCGGCAAACATCTGCCCATTCATTTGAATGGGTTTGCCGACGTAATGTGCCGACGACCTGTCATTTTATGCGTCGTCGTTTGACAGCTGTCAAACGACGACGCGTAAAATTACTGCCTCGTCAAAAGTGCAGGACACTTCTTTGAACGTAATTTGAGCCGTTTTTCATTGAATTCAATGAAGAACAGCTCAAGATTAGGGCCGTCAGTGACGCCTCGCAAAATGCGAGGAGGAGCATTTACGTCTGAAACGACGGAGCTGTTTTCTCCTGAAAACAGTCTGTAATTTCAGACGTAAAAGGCAGCTATCGTGTGCACATACCCTACCTGTAGTGCAGCCGGTCTTCATAATGGCGCCTGCTATCTCCCTACAAACCAGCTTCTCTGCTGTGTGGCTCTGAACTCCGTCTGCGCAGTACAGAGCCAGATGGCAGAAGCAATGGATGGCTCCCGTTCATTGTGTCCTATGCACTGTGCTGCCGCATTCCATCTGTGTATGTGTCGTTAAGAGACACATACACAAATGAAATAAAACATGGCAGCCCCCAGTGAAGTAAGAAAGTGTTAATAAAAAAAACTGTGTGAAAAATTAAATAAAGTCAATATAATATTTTATTAAATAAAAACACAAATGTAAAAAAATATTCATGACACTGTCCCTTTAATGTAAATGTTTATTCTGCCTCTAATCAATATTGTAGGATCTGCAACGAGAGGATGGGTGGTATGATTAGGATATGATTTTTTTTTTTTGTGAAACATCATCTCCCAGCATAGCCTTACCATTGTTCAGACCATGCTGGGAGCTGTAATTTTACGCCGTACAAACCTATACAGCAGGGTTTGTACTAAATTGAGCTGTATTTGTTCTGGTACTGTATATATGTACTGAGCTTGGGTCTGGTTACGTAGTTAGTACGGTTTAAAAAGACACCTGTCCATTGTTCTGGTGCCGTCTATATGTACGGAGCTTGGTTCTGGTGCTGTATTTATGTAGTGAGGTTGGCTCTTGTGCTGTATATATGTATGAGCTTGGTTCTGGAGCTGTAACTATATAGGATATATTTATAATAACAATTGCTGGGCAGATGGAATTGTTTTCAATTCATTGTATATTTAATGATCGGGCGGTGGCGTTGTTGGTTTTTCTGGGACAGGTCTCTATTGCAGGCTGGTCGGTGTCCAAGGTTATTCATTTTGTGGTACTCTGGCTTTTGGTTTTAAGCTCCGGGGGTACAGGTATGTTACAAAATGTTTTTCGGTTGGCCAGGCCCTGAAAGGAGATAGGAAGGGGAGAATGTTGCCAGATCGTCGGCGCCCAGTGTCTTTTATGTTGTTGGAACAGTTGTAGGGGGTGTTGGGTGGGGTTTGTTTTTCTAGTATCGAGGTGACTCTATATAGATTGGCGTATTTTGGGGCCCTGAGGGTCGGGGAGCTGGTGGCACCTAGCACTAGGAGGCCTGGTGGGTTGAGGATGGAAGATGTGTTGTTGGCGGACAGGAATGTGGAATTCTGGATTCAGCATTCTAAGACGGATCAGGGGGGTCGGGGTAAGAGAGTGGTGTTGGGGCCGGCCAGGGGGGCCAGGATGTGCCCGGTCGCATGCTTTGTGGGATACAGAGAGGTTTGGCCTTTGATGAGGGGACAGTCGTTGTGTCACGAAGACGGGTCCTTTCTGTCCCGGTACCAGTTTACGTGGTTTTTTCGTAGGTGCCTTTTTCAGTTGGGATTGGAGGAGTCTTTGTTTTCACCCCATTAATTTCATATTGGGGCGGCGACTGAGACGGTGTCATGGGGGTTGGGGGCTGAGGTGGTGAAGCGCATAGGTCGTTGGGATTCCCGCCGTTTCCAATTGTACGTGCGCCCTCCGGTTTTGTGATGATTTTTGTGTAACGTTTTAACCCCCCCCCCCTCTTCCCTCCCTCTCTCTTTCTCTCCTCCTTACTTTTTCGCTCACATCTGTGCAAAACCTTTGATTTTAATCTGTTTGGTTTTATTTTTCCAGGTCCCCCTGGCCATTTGGTGTGGATCGTCAGGCATTCGTACGTTCATTGTGGGGCGGAGCGGGCTGATGTTCGTCCGGACGGGCGGCAGTTGGGTTTTCGGCGCGAGGAGGTTGTTGTGCGGTGGCTGGGGAGTAGATGGATGGTGTGGAGTCGGATGTTGCCGGATGTGCACAGGTTTGCACAGATGGATAGAGCTCCGGATGTCCTGGTTTTGCACGTCGGGGGTAATGATTTGGGTAGACGTCCTTTTTTTCCTATTTATTTATTTACTTATATATATAATGTGTGTGTGAATTTAAATATATGAAAAACATGACAAAGATTAAATAATCGTTGCATCAATGACATTTTCTTCTTTTTTTCTGTGTGCTGTGTCAATCTTGTGACTGTATTATGGGAATCCACCCCAACCCTATAAACCGAGACCTCAGGGGCTCCCTTTAGGAGCGGAATACCCGGCCACAGCGTCGACAACGTTCTTGCTGGGGATTCCGCTTCAGAAGGAGTAAACGGCAGAGCAGGGACTGGATAGTTTCTTTCTCTGACATAATATTAAATTGTGTCTGCGTCCTGAGGACACAGATACAATTGAATATGGTAGTTGCTGGGACACGTCCGGCAAATTCGGGACTGTTGGCAAATATGCCTGTACCACCCAGCGCATCCCCCCCCCCAGCTACTCCCCTGCTGTATTCACCTGATCCTGTCTGCTATTACTACCAGTTATCAGCCAGTATCCTGTCTGCTATTGCTATTAGTTATCAGTCTGTATCCAGTGGTCCGTTGCCAGCCAATATCCTGTCTGCTAATGCAATCTGGTACCAGCCTGCATCTAGTAGTCCGGTACCAGCCTGTATCATGTTACCTGTTGTCCACCTGTGTCCAGCTACCTGCCTGTGTCTTGTTATCCGCTGCCAGACACTACTCTCACTGGTGGAGAAGCCGAGTGGGTCCACAACCCGCTGGTCATTACAAATACTTGGAGTTAAAACCTAACATAGCAGCTGGGGTGGTGTTGCTGTAGATATAACCAATATTACAGAAATTTGAATTTTATTTTATTAAGAGGGCTGTAACTGGAAGCAAGAATAAGCTTCCTGCTGGTGCCTGGTCTATCCTAGTGAGTTCCTGGTGGTCTTGCCAGCTCCACCCAACTATTCTTTACTGAGCTAGAAATTCCTTTCTTTGCTGGTTCAACCGGTTGATTCTCAACGGAGCCTGTTCTAGGCAGTGATGTAGCCGGATTTTTGGCCCAGTGCCCCAGGGACTGCCACATATAATTATATCTGCGTCCTCAATTGCAGATACAATTGAATTCTATGGCGGAGCAGGGAGGTTTTAGCTGAGCTCCCTGCTCGGTGATTCACTAGGGGCAGGGAGGCACGTGCCCCCGGGCCGGTTCTCTAGTGGTTTAGGGCCGCAGGGAGTAAAGGGTAGCGCAGGGGAGCGTTGGAGAGAATCCCTGTGATTCTCCTGCACAGAACACGTGACCTTTTGTTTTGTATAAAAATCTTTATCAGTGTGACTAGTGCAACTTTGTAATTACATTTTATTAAAATGTATTTTTACTTTTTGAAATACAGCTGCTTTGTATTCAGGATTCGCTGAATTCTGCATCTGACTGGTTTGGTGTCATCGGGTGCTGACAGTTTATAACTTAGATGTGATCGATTACAGGTGGATCCAGCGTGTCAGACAAAAAAAACGTTTTCAAAGGTGTACATAGTCTTTAATTAGTTTGTATGGGGCGGGGGATTTGACCGTATTTGCCATGTGTTTGGACTTCTTTAGCATCTGTTCACAGGTTATGGTCATATTGCGTTTTTCATTTGCAGAGATTTTCGCAAATCCGTGGCAAATGACATGGTTATAAAAGTAATTTTACAACTACTGTTGCAAAAACGTGATTTGACCTCAACGCGTGGGAGTTCAGTTGTGTAGGGTAAGGGGGCTTAGCTGTAGATGTTATGCGAGGGAAAAGTTTAGTTATAGTTTTTGTGTGGGGGAGGGAGGCTTGACTATTTTGTTCTGTTAAGGTATATTCACATGTAGCAGTTGAGGTGCAGTTTAAAAAAAACACATTAAAACACATTAAAACTGCTTCTAAAAATACACAAGCGGTTTTATTATGATTTGCCGTGGTTTTGTGATGCAGTAATTGGCCGCTTGCATTGTTTCAACTACGGTTTTTAATCACTCCTTAACCGCTACGTGTGCATTTTATATTTGACTACAGACTTTATTAACGGCTATGTAAACATTTGAAGCCATTTATTGTTAATAAATCAATGTTTTATTTCATTTTAAACAACTATTTAATTGTTATTTATTAAAAAAAAAATCTTACTTTTCAGATACAGCTTCTATGTATTCTGTATACATAGAAGCTGTATCTTGCCATCAAAGCTAAATACGTCAGGTCTGCAGGACTGACGGCTTAAACCAACGCTGGTCCTGTGTGTCTCTGACAAGCAGGATCCAGCTAATAACGATCACGTCTAAGATCATGAACTTAGATGTGATCTATAATAACATCATTCGTACGGGCAACTATCGGCCGATGAATGAGCAAGCGCTCGTTCATCAGCTAATCGACTTGTTTACGAGGCCAATAAATTGTTTGGTAATCGGCAGCACATCTCGCTGTGTAAACAGGGAGATGTGCTGCCGACATGATGGAAATGTATGGGAATTAATGATCGTAGTAACCATCGCTCGTCCCCATACATAACCAAGCATTGCCTCTTGTTAAAGGTGCAAAAGAGCGCCGATCAATGAGCTGTTTCGTGGATCAGCGCTCATTTTCATGGCTCTTGTCTGGCCGTGTAAAAGGACCCTAGAGAAATGCATTAGTTGAAAGGGTTTCTGTGTTTCTTTTTTGATAAATCTTGTCATATGACACACTTACGTTGCTGATTTTTGGCTGTTCCACCACTGATGGTTTCCTGGTTCGACTGCTGCTCCTTTATTTATAATCTGAGGTCATGTCTGTCATCTATAACAATGTTGCATCACGCTGTGGTAATGTGGGATTGTTATGGACGATACTCAATGGCACTAGGTTATAAAAAAAAAAGGAAGCATCAGGTGACCCAGAAACAATCAGTGGCCGAACAGCCAAGAAACAGCAACATAAGTGTATGACTGACAACGTTTCTTATGTTTTCATGTTCTGTTAATATGACCTTTAAAAAATAAAACGTGTGATTTTAGCATGAAAAGATCACCACCAGCCGCCGTCGTTTTTTAAAGACCGCAGTATTAAAAGCCCAGTTACCTCTGCCGCCTTTATACGGCAGGTGGAGGTAAACAGGTTAAGGATGGGCCGCTACTTATAGGCCAGTGCAGTGTGCTAGCGCCCCCAGGCTCAAATTTGCCAGTCAGTCCCTGCCTGAAGCCTATAAGAAGCCTATAAGACACTGGGACAGGATCACACCGGCCTACGCAAGGGTCCCGGCATGTGGCACCACCTACAAAGGTGGAATTGTGTGGCACCGTCTACAGGAGAAGTGTGTAGCATGATCTACAGGGTGTGCAAGCGCGTAGCACTATCTACAGGGGGCGGTAACTATAGGGGCCATAGTCTTATAGATATCTTTGAGATGTATATGTTTTTTTTGTTGGGGGGTAAACATATGTTCTGGGGCTTGTGCCGCTGATATTTAAATTCCCTAGCAACGCTCCTGGTTACAGGTCAGATCTTGCCTGATAATATGATGTGGACATTCTAGTTCTAATCTTGCCATATACATAAAATACATGCTGGCGGGATCTGCCAACAACCTAATATGTATGACGGGAACTCGACTGTACTTTGACAGTCTGTAGCAGGGTCCGCAAATAAACACTGACACCACTTGAAGTTGTTTCTAATAAGTTTACTTAAATGTTTTCGGTACAACAAGTATAACTTCAACTTTCTGCGTCACTGGATATATGCAACAAGGCTTAGATGCTATGGCTGCCGACGAACTTCTTGCTTTACGGTTGGGGGGTCTCGAGAGGGTCTTTCTCCTAGTGGCTGCGCCTCAACCTCCCTATAAACCTGGTATGGCAGGTTACAAGGCCACCTCTGCGGGTCACGGTGGGGCTACCCACTACCGTTCGCAGACTCCCCAAGACTGGAGGCTATGCCCCGTCACCCTTGGCTGCGGCGGGAGGTTGATATATGTTTCGCTCTGCGCCTTCGCGGGTCGACGTGGGAGCTACCCACTACCCTGCGAAATGACCACTATAAGGGGAATGCGGTACTGACTGTTGGTCCGTTGCTGGTGTCTGGAGATTAGTTCTTGTTTCACGTGTCTCTGTTCCTTGACACGCCACTTTCTTTTAACACAGTCTTCAAAATATGCCACACTTGCAAGTGGGGGTGACTCGGCAGACAACACAGGGGTAACACTACTTCCAGGCTGTTCCAAGACCTAACTTCACTTCCCAGTGTTACTTATCTTCTGTTCTGTGCCTCACACAGGCACCCGTCCAATCACAGCCCTCTCTCCTTCACTTCAGATCAGACTCATCTTTGTGGCTATTAATAGAACACAGTCCTCCAAAGTATATCTCAGCAGTATAAGATCTCACAGACCGCCATTAACAGTGTGGGCACCAGGTTACTTATCTGAGGTGCTGGCCAGCTCCATGGCTCCTCTCCCTGTTCCAGTTCAGCTTTCTCCTATTGGCACCTTCTCTGGGGTGGCTTTATCTCTCTCACCAATCCTCTGCTACAGTGCTAATCCCCACTCCTCCTGGTTATGGCTCCTCTCAGCGTCCTCCCCCGAGCCTCCTCTCTCCACACGTCTGGGTTTTTCCACAGCACACCCAGTCCTGCACTTCCTGTCCAACAGCTCTATACCTTAAAGAGGCTCTGTCACCAGATTTTGCAACCCATATCTGCTATTGCAGCAGATCGGCGCTGCAATGTAGATTACAGTAACGTTTTTATTTTTAAAAAACGAGCATTTTTGGCCAAGTTATGACCATTTTTGTAGTTATGCAAATGAGGCTTGCAAAAGTCCAAGTGGGCGTGTTTAAAAGTAAAAGTCCAAGTGGGCGTGTATTATGTGCGTACATCGGGGCGTTTTTAATACTTTTACTAGCTGGGCGCTCTGACGAGAAGTATCATCCACTTCTCTTCAGAACGCCCAGCTTCTGGCAGTGCAGATCTGTGACGTCACTCACAGGTCCTGCATCGTGTCGGACACATCGGCACCAGAGGCTTCAGTTGATTCTGCAGCAGCATCGGCGTTAGCAGGTAAGTCGATGTAGCTACTTACCTGCAAACGCCGATGCTGCTGCAGAATCATCTGTAGCCTCTGGTGCCGATGTGTCCCCGCTCGTCTGACACGATGCAGGACCTGTGAGTGACAACACAGCGTGATCTCTCGAGAACACGCTGTGTCTGCACTGCCAGAAACTGGGCGTTCTGAAGAGAAGTGGATGATACTTCTCATCAGAACGGCCAGCTAGTAAAAGTATTAAAAACGCCCCGATGTACGCACATAATACACGCCCACTTGGACTTTTACTTTTAAACACACCCACTTGGACTTTTGCAAGCCTCATTTGCATAACTACAAAAATGGTCATAACTTGGCCAAAAATGCTCGTTTTTTGAAAAAATAAAAACGTTACTGTAATCTACATTGCAGCGCCTATCTGCTGCAATAGCAGATAGGGGTTGCAAAATCTGGTGACAGAGCCTCTTTAAGCCACTGGTCCTGCAGTGACACCTAGTGGCTGCTAATAACATGGCAGGCATATACTAAATAACACAGAATGAAAGTACCAACCAACATGAAAGATGCACAGGGAAGACAGTTAAATTTAAACAGGGCAGTATCACCCCCTTACAAGTCTGTTGAGGGAAATGAGGAGCGAGCATTCTTTTTTTACCAGGAGTAAAACCCTGCCAGAGGTGTCTCCCTACTGAAATAAACAAGCACGATCAGCAGATCAGAGTCTGGGTAGATAGTTGTCTAACAGCTATCATATGTGTATGGCCAGCATTGTGCTACCCGCCTGTTACTTCTACTAGATTATTTTATTCTGGTGCTTGCTATATATTACAGATCTAGCTTGCTATTCTACATTTCTGCTAAATTATTAGTTCCTGCAGCTGCCCTTCTGTTTCCAATGTGACCTATCAGACTGCACTTCCGCCTGCTAAGCCGGTCAGGTATATGTGTTATTACTTGCTGTTGCCCTCTGCCACATACTCGTTTGATGCTTAGTGTTCCTTAGTCCCCAGCATATAAGAGGCTATTCTGTCATGTACGTTTACATTTTTTTGTAAACTTTCTTTGAAATAAATCTGGACTCCTCCACCCCTTAATAGCCAGCCACTCCTTTTATCTTCACCTATGACAGACTTGTCATAAATAGGAGGAAATATAATTACCAGTAACTTTTCTCATTATTAAATATAGAGCAGATCTCTATGTGTAATATAAAAATATTCTAAATATCTTAGGCATGTTCCGTGGTGCAAATTAAATAATAAAAAAAAAAAAATCCGGCCTCCTCCACCCCTTAATAGCCGACCATTCCGCACCTTTTCCCCTCACCTATGACAGACTTGTCATGGGTAGGAGGAAATGTAACTACCGGTATTTTTTTTCATGTACTACATATAGAGTAGATCTCTATGTGTAGTATAAACATTTTCTAAATATAATAGGCATGTTTTAGATGTTAGTTGGAAAAAAAAAAAATCCGGCCTCCTCCACCCCTTAATAGCCGGCCATTCCGCACCTTTGTATTTCCTCCTATCGCATGACAGCACCACCAGTTGGTGCTGTTATGGGCTTGAGCAAATCAGTACCGGCAAATTTAAGCTAAAATGTATTAAACATGCCTAGGTGTTAATGTAGCACGGATGTTGTTGTGCTCAAACTTACCAACAATAACCATGATCGTCTGACATCTCCATCTAGTGGGGTTCCTCAGCATCGTGATCCCAGAGAGGCGTCCAAATGGTTACAGGTATCTTCTTGCTGGGCTTCCTGATGAATTCTTGAGGAGATGTTGCTTTCTTTTGAGCCGCAGACATTCATAGGTGACCTTCAGGGATCCGCTCTTCATATTTTGCCAAACTCTTCGTCCCGCATGGTCTTCATGATCTTCCAACTGCGGTGTACGTTTTGTCCATTCTTCTGGTCTTCTGTTGATCTTCTCCCAGGAGCTCAGGAGGACAGCTTGCTCTGATGACATAAGAGATGGTGTTTTGTAGAGGGTTTACCAGGTGACAAATGGAAACCCTCTAAACATGGCCTGATCTTTCACGGATAAAGGTCCCTCCTCGGCCTCTGCTGCCTCCATTCTGCCCAGGTGGAATTGTCTGGCAGGGCGATGAGGTGTAGATGGCTATAAGAAAGAGAATTAGAAGAATATGATTTGAAAGCTCATAAAGACTAAATGGTTGATCCGAAAAATGTAAAAATCTATTATGATAACTTTTAGAGGCTTCTCAGAAGGGGAGGAAATCTCCAATAGGCAGATCCTAAAAGCCATATTAGGACAGTAGACTATGCCCATTACATGTGGCTGGAATTGAGCCAATACATACCACGGCATTAGGGCAAATATGACTATGGAGACAGTTATGTGCCATTTCTCCCATTTGACTTAAAAAATTACAGAGAAAAAAAAAATTCTAGCAGGCATACGTTTTTTCTTAGAAAAAGTTAATGGACTATTTCCTAAAAGTTTTTTTTTTTCATTTGCAAAGGCATTGGGCACAGTATTTTTTACATAAACGAGTGCCATGTGTTAAGTGCTATAAGAGCATATACTGTATATAAAGTTTATTTCTGTTTATTTACTTACTATAGGGATGTATGGTGGGGGCATCCGAAGGGCTTCCACAGAGACCCAGTCAATATGCTGAAAGAACTGGTGGCTTCTGATGTTACCATTGACTCCTACGGGATTGGCAGGATATCTCTGGAGGAGCTGAAAATGAGAAATGTATTTATACATTAGTGACTACAACTAGCTCTGAATCTATGCAGTAAAGCCAATACCAGTGATCACTCAGAGCTCAGTATCAGCAGCGTTCTGCGACTGGACACAATGGCGCACATTTATTAATAATGGCCTATTTTGCACCAATAAAATAGCAAGGGTAGTGGACTAGAATTGCGCCTAATTTAACACACGCCCTTTCATAAATCTGGTACATTTGGAATTATCTGACTTCATTCCTTTTTATACCTTCTATGAATTTGAAACCCCCCCCCCCCCTCGAAAAATCCTGCCTCTGCTCCTGGCATAGTATAGAGTCCAGTATTTGTAACGTATTACAGTAACATACTGACCTCCTTGATGATGTCTTCGGCGCTGGAGCGTGTTTGATGGAATAGTGCAGGATGGTAAGCACACTGACTGGTAATCATTTCATTTAAGATGACACCAAATGAAAACCAGTCCACTCCAGCGTCATACTCCTCCTCGGCCAGCATCTGCCATAAAGGAGAGAACAGTTACTAGTTTCTATGTCACCACACTAGTCTATCACTCTCTATGTCATGTATGTATGTCATTATGTAGGACAACCATGCTGAGATTTATTATTAAGGTGCTTACAGATCATTTTTAATTACCCTGAAGAGTTGTGGGAAAAGATCATGTCTATGGAATTACAGCTGATATTCTTGTGGTTACCAAGGAATAATATGCACAGAAGGTAATGAAACTTTTACCACAGAACGAACACTGCAGGTGCCAAGCACAAGACTAATGTGCCACCCAAAGGCAGGCCACTGCCATGTGGTAGTTGCCATTATTGGATTGCAGAGTGTGGGTGACTAAATGCTCCTCAACTAGTTATTGCTTACAGAGTCCGAGCAGTGACTACAGAAGTGACAACCAATATGGAGGTCTACCACAATTGTGGCTACCACAATAAAAAAATGAATGATCTCTGTAATGAAAAATAAAACAAAACACAGGACAAAGATACGTTGGGTCTCTGTAACTTGAAAAATAGTAAAATTGTATGCGTCTCACCCCAGGAGCCACAAAGCCTTCTGTCCCAGCATATCCAGTGGCTGCGCGGTCTACAAGCAAGTTCTCAATTGCGA
Source organism: Rhinoderma darwinii (assembly GCF_050947455.1). Lineage (NCBI taxonomy): Eukaryota > Metazoa > Chordata > Amphibia > Anura > Rhinodermatidae > Rhinoderma > Rhinoderma darwinii. The sequence goes on from NC_134689.1 coordinate 326,555,847, forward strand.
GACCGAAATCTGCGATCTTAATATGGCCCGTATCAGCCACCAGGATGTTCTCGGGCTTGAGATCTCTGTGAAATATAAGAGGAAACATTGGATGTATGGTCAGTGTCCAGCCTGTGATCGGCTGTGGAGAACGGCATTTTATACTTGGTTTATTACAATATTCGTCACTAGGTACAATATTATTTTATTGTGAAGCCTTTTCTGCCTTACCATAAGCTTCAACTATACCACATTAGGGTGTGGACTATGTGGCCAGTGACAGTCCCATCAGAAAGAGGAGAAGTTCCTGTCCATCAGATGTTATCTTGTGAGAAACATACTTTGGAAAATAATCTATGAATGTAATTACCTGTGGACGATGCCCTTAGAATGGAGAAATTGGATGCCACACACGAGCTCAGCGGCATAGAATCTGGTACAAAAGAAAATGTATCAGTGTAACATGTGGAGGATAACACAAAACCCAGAAACCCAAACTATTCAATAAACTGACAGATAATTGTTTCCTATTAGGCCATGTTCACACAGAGTTTTTTGACGCGGAAACCGCGCCGCAAAACTCCTCAAAACCACCCGAAAATGCTTCCCATTGATTTCAATGGGAGTTAGACAAGTTTTTTTTAACGCAGGTAAAAAAAACGCGTCGCGGTAAAAAGAAGCGTCATGACCCATCTTGAGGCGGTTTCCGCCTCCAAATCCCCATTTCAATTGCTCAGAAAGAGTTTTTGTCAAACTACTGTGCAAAAACCGTCTGGAGCAGTTTTTGCAGGAGGAATTTTCCTCCTGCAAAATACTCTGTGTGAACATAGCTTTAGTGTTCACTGATTTTCTATGAATAAATCTTAATAATATTATGAAAAGTTCTGCAACTTTCTAAATTGTTTTGTATTTCAGTTATTTTTAAGATCTCTGTTAGCTGGGAGATAATGGAAGCTTTCATTGTTACATTCAGTGAGTGATAGCTTCTATAGACCTAAGGGCTTATTCAGACAAGCGTAATACACGTCCGTGTACTGTGCGTTGAAATAACTCACATTAGGCGGACCCATTCATTTCAATGGGGCTATTCAGACATGCGTCAGTTTTCACACAGCGAGTGTCCGTTGCGTGAAACTCACTGCATGCCCTATATTAGTGCGTTTTTGTGCACCTAGTCGCCCATTGAAGTCTATGGGTCCATGAGAAACAGGGACAGCACACAGATGACATCCGTGTGCTGTCCGTGTTTAACGCTTCAGTTACAAAGAAATTAGGAGAAATAAAAAAAAAAAGTGCTTGCACGGACGTGAAAAATGCATGCCACACACCGAGCACACGGATGCCAGTATGCAACGCACACTATGGCACACGGACATGAAATGTAGAAAAAATGCTGCATTTTTTACGCGTGCAAATCGGACACGCTTGTCTGAATGTAGCCTTAAGCTTGCCATACATTTCAGATAGCTGTGGCTAAATGTTCGTTCGGTTGACAGCTATTAATCTTGACCCCCATAAACATGCACACTCGGCCGAGCCTGCATGTGTTCTCAAAAAGGAGAAGGAGAAAGTCTCTGCCAGCGGCTTATCTCCTTGCAAACAGAAGTCTGGCATGCTGAAATCCAATATGCCTGACCCTTCTCTCCTCGACATCTGTTGTCGGGGAAGAATTAGAACACCACTATACAAGTTAGATGGTAGGCCAGACAACAGAAATTGGTGGGTTCGGTTGACTTTTATCTAATGTGTATAGCCTCCTTAACACAGAGTCCACTACAATTGTATTTAATCTAGGCAATCCTAGTATTATAATAAGTAAATTATACGAGGCATACAGTGGCGTAACTAGTGCTGTAGCTGCCGTTGAAGCTGCTATGGGGCCCGCGGTTTGAGGGGGCCCGTGCCGCCCGCCGACAAGCTGCCCCATATGCCCGGTGGTACCGCTAGCAGCCGTAATGGCTGCTACAGCGATAGTGACGCTACTACGGGGCCCGCGCCGCCGAGCCTCTAACATTTATGGGTCAGACCCTCTCATGCCCGGGGGCGTCGCTTGCACCGGAGCGGGCCCTGGTGCTAGCGACAGCCACCCCCTCTTGCAGTAATTGTATCTGCGTCTAAAGCACGCAGGTACAAATACACGCATTAGCGCTGAATAGCCGGGCACGTTCCGTGCCCGACCATTCAGCGCCTTACAATGACGCTGATTTGCGGGGAAAAATTACTTGCCCCGCCAATCAGCACCTTTCAACGACGCTAGAAGCGCGAAGAACTCATCGAGCCGCTTCTGTGGTTGAAAGGCACTGATTGACGGGGCAAGTCATTCTGCCCTGCCAATCAGCGCCTTTCAAAGAAGCGCCGCTTGCGTCATTCAGCACCAGCAGATCTGCTCATTAGAGCGCAGATCTGCATTGCCACCGCACGGCGCGGGAACGGGGTCAGGGTGAGTATGTCATTTTTTTTTCTCTACTAAAAGTGTGAGTGGCATTATTTACAGTGGGTGATCTATCTACAGGGGGGTCTATTTGTGGGGATGTGGAGCGCTATCTATAGGGGGAGCTATTTGTAAGGCACTAGCTATAGGGCTGGGCTATATGTGGGACACTATATTCAGGAGTGGGTTACCTGTGGGGCACTATCTACAGGGGTTCTATATGTAGGGCACTGTTCACAGGGGTGGGCTATATGTGGGACACTATATACAGGGGGAGCCATATGTGAGGTACTATCTACAGAGGTTGGCTATATGTGGAGCACTATCCATAGGGGGGGCTATTTATAGGGCACTATCTACAGGAGTGGGCTATATGTGGGACACTACATACAGGGGTGGGTTACCTGTGGGGCACTATCTGCAGGGGGGCTATATGTAGGGCACTGTCTACAGCGATGGGCTAAATGTGAGGCACTTTCTATAGAGGTGGGCTATATGTGGAGCACTAGCTATATGGGAAGCTATATGTGGGGCAGCACGGTGGCTCAGTGGTTAGTACTATTGCCTTGCAGCTCTGGAGTCCATATACGGGCACTATCTACAGAGGCTCTATGGGGTCACTATCTACAGGGGGCTATGGGGGCACTATCTACAGGGGGCACGGTGTGTGTGACACAGTGTATGGTACTATTATAATCAGGGACACAGTGTATGGCGCTATTATAGTTAGAGGTGCATTGTATGGTACTTTATTATATTTAGAGGTGTTGAGAATTTTTTTTTTTTTATAGGTGCAGAAATGTTTTAAAAGTGAGAAGCTGAAGACATCTGAGCTGAAAACTGCAGAAATGGGTCATGGCCATAGAGGTCTGGATCGGAGGGAGAAGAAAAGAACTAGAATCTGAGACGTCACCGGTGAGTCACTTAATGTAAATGTTTATTCTGCTTCTTATCAGTACTGTAGTCACTGTATGATCTGCAGCGAGATGATGGGTGGTATGATAATTTTTTGTGAAACAGCATCTCCCAGCATATTCTTACCATTGTCCGGGCCATGCTGGGAGTTGTAGTTTTACGCCGTACAAAGCTATATGGCAGGGGTTGCACTAAATTGAGCTGTATTTGTTCTGGTGCTGTATATATGTACTGAGCTTGGTTCTTGTGCTGTATTTATATATTGAGCTTGGTTCTGGGGCTCTATATATATGTACTGATCTTGGTTCTGATGCTGTATTTAAGTATTGAGCTTTGTTCTGGTGCTGTATATATGTGTGAGCTTGGTTCTGGTTCTGTATATAAGTACTGAGCTTGGTTCTGGTATTGTATATATGTACTGACCTTGCTTCTGGTATTGTATATATGTACTGAGCTTGGTTCTAGTGGTGTATTTATGTACTGAGGTTGATTCTGGTGCTGTATATATGTATGGAGCTTGGCTCTCGTGCCGTATATATGTATGAGCTAGGTTGTGGTACTGTATACATGTATGAGCTTGGTTCTGGAGCTGGAATTATATAGGATATATTTATAATAGCAAAATTGCAGGGCAGATAGAATTGTTTTCAATTCATTGTATATTTCATGCGAACCTGTCTTGTAGTTTTAACCCCTTAAACCTCCACCATGCGGTAATCCATGTTCTGACAATATTTCCAAATGTATGTTTTTATCAGATGCAGCAACATTTTTAAAATCAACTTTTAAAACGGCGCACACTATATGCTAATTACTCATTAACAGGTCATGGGTCGGTGCCGCTATCCTGAAGAGTCACATAATCCTGCCTCCAAACCCACCTCTCTATGTTTGATTGTCATCCCCCTGGCTGATACAACTTTCTTGGATGCACCATTGCCTTGTACTACTTGGGAGGGTTGTGGCACTATACACATTGGGGGGGGGGGTGTGGCACTATATACAAGGGGCTGTGTGGCACTATCTACTAGGGGGGTTCTTTGGCACTTTTTACAAGGGGAGGGCTGAGCGGCACTACATACAGTGGGAGCTGTATAGCGCTATATACAGGGGGGCTTCATGGCACTATCTACAAGGGGGTGGGGGGGCTATCTACAAGTGCGGTGTGACACTGCCTACAGGCGGGGCTGTATGGCACAATCTACAGGGGGCAATGTCTATAAGGGGGGCTACGTAGGGCACCTGGGGGGCCCCAGTCAAGAGTTTGCTATGGGGCCCAGTCTTTCCTAGTTACGCCCCTGGAGGCATACAAGCATTAGGAGGAATTTAGGACCATTACAACTTTCCAGTCCCCACAGAACTTGTCAAATAACATTTAAGGTGTTATTTATACAGGACTACCGCTGTACAAAAGGTATGGCATAGAGGGGGATCCCCTGCTCTGCACCCCATTTATCCATCAGAGTAAAAGAGTTGCTGCAAAGAGCATCTGTCGCTCTGGAGAACTTGGCACAACCATAAATTACATTGTTGTTCATTGACTTCAGCGGGTATCAGGTAATGCTACATTTTCCTGAGATAACATTCCTATAAATCAGGAGTATCATTGGATCTAATGTGGAGTTGACCTAAGGGCTCATGCACACGACTGACCGGTTCATATGGAATCCATGGGTAAAGAAATTGTAGCATGTTCCATCAGATGCCATATTATAGAGGTATTCTCCCCTTTAAGCATTGCTTCTAGGGAGAGTGCCTCCATAAAAAGATGTTGTGCAGAGGCACCATATGGCGACACACGAAGTGCCTACAACTCTGTCGTGTGCAGAAGGCCTAACACTGTAATCTATCTAATATCTCATTTATTTTTAGATTCGCTCAGGTTTTTACTTAAAACTTTACCTTGCACTGGGGATGTCAAGCCGCCCCTTCATCTGTAGAAGTTGTCGGAAGTCCCCGCATCTCATGTATTCCATCCCAAATAGCATGAGCATCTATTACATAGAAGGGACATACCGCCATCATTGTTTACAGGGCATTATTTCTAAATCATGAGAACATCTACATTTACTATATACAATAGATCAGCATTAACATAGGCTAAATGGCAATTAGGACGTTTGTATTTGACATTAAATATGGATTCTGTCATTCCTGCACACCTCCCTATATCACCCTATGAGACCTGCTGAATTAGCTATATAAGGGTATCCCCACCCCAAACACACCATGCAATTGATTTCCCTACTATTTTTCCAGCGATCATAAACATTGCTAAGAGCTGGAAAGTAATTGATGAGAAATTGTCTACTATATTATGGGTTATACAGCAGGCCCAGACTGACAGGAATTAGAGCAAAGTAGAGGTAAACATTTTTTGCAGAAATTAATTTTTAATCCATTTTTGTCTGTAACACAAAAAGGTTTAAACGGAGAAACGCAACTCAATAATTATTGGGCAGATACTGCAGTTTTTAGAAATATCCCACATGTGGTCCCAGTGTGAGACTTGACTCAAACACAGGCCTAAGGCCGGATTCACACGAGTGTATTTGGTCCGTGTTATACGGTCTGTATGTTGGCCGCATTTCCCGGACCGAACACACTGCAGGGGACCGGGCTCCTAGCATCATAATTATCTATGACACTAGGGGTCACTACCTCTCTGCGGGACACCTGTCCTTTACTGAAAACATGATTACAGTACGGGACAGTTTTCCCGCAGCGAGGCAGCGACACCTAGCGACATAGAGAACTATGATTCTAGGAGCCCGGCCCCCTGCAGTGTGTTCGGTCTGGGTAATGTGGCCGACATACGGACCGTATATCACGGACTGACCACTCTCGTGTGAATCCGGCCTAAGAAATGAAGGAGCACCTAGTGGATTTTTGGACCTCCTTTTTATTGGAATATATTTTAGGCACCCTGTCAGGTTTGAAGGGATCTTCTGGTGCCAAAACAATGGAAACCCCATTTGGGAAACTACAACTCTCAAGGAATTTATGTCGGAGTATAGTAAGCATTTTGACCCAACAGGTTTTTTGCTGAAATCATTGTAATTAGGCCGTGAAAATAAAAAAATATAATTTTTTTCTCATAAAATGTAGTTATTGGCTCAGATTTTTTCACTTTCATAAGATATAAAGGAGAAAAAGCACCCCAACATTTGTAAATAAATTTCTCCCGAGTTCGATAATACCCCATATTTGGTCATAAACTGATGTTTGGACACACGGCAGGGCTCAGAAGGGAAAGGGCACCATTTGGCTTTTGGACCTTAAATATTGCTGGAATTTCATTTTGGGTGCCATGTCACATTTGCAAAGCCCCTTAGCGACCAAGACAGTAGAAACCTCCCAAAAGTTACTCCATTTGGGAAACCTCCCCCCTTAAGGAATCTATCTAGGGGAATAGAGAGAATTTAGGCACTACATTCTTTTGCAGAACTTATTGGAATTAGATTGTGAAAATGAAAATCAACATGTTTTCCACTAAAATGTTGAATCTTTTTATTTTCACAAGGGATAAAGGAGAAAAAGAACCCTAAAATTAGCAAAGCAATTTCTCCCGAGTACGGCAATACCCCATATGTGGTGATAAACTGCTGTTTGGACACACGGCAGGGTTCAGAAAGGCAAGATCGCTATTTTGCTGGATTGTTTTTTGGCGCCATGTCGCATTTTCAAAACCCCTGATCTACCAGAGTTCAGGGGAAAGCTCTGAGATTTGACCTCATTTTGGAAACTTCACCCCTCAAGGTATTTATCATTTGCCTGGACATATGACAGGGTTCAGAAGAATAGAGCAACATGCACATTTGTGGCCTATTTTGGTGATTTTCGCAGCGTTGGCCCACAATTGCGGGGGTCGGACGTCAAATGGAAAAAGCAAATCCCCAAGTACTGACCCCCATTTTGGAAACTACACCCCTTAAGGTATTTTAACCCGGTGTTTTTTTTTATTATAACTACACCACTTAAGGCATTTTGATCCGGTGTTTTTTTATTAGAAAATAATATGCAGTGGATGGTGCAAAGTGAAAATTTCAATTTCCCACTGATATACCATTTTAGTGCATAATATATTATGCCTAGTTTGTGCCATTGAAGACAAATACGTAATAAACTGTTAAGGGGGTTCTCCCGGGTATGGCGATGCCATATATGTAGATGTAAACTGCTGTTTGGGCACACTGTAGGACTCGGAAGGGAGGGAGCGCCATTTAGAATTTGGAGCGTGGATTTTGTTTGGTAATAGTTCTGTTTGGGGTTTTTCTGGTATTTTAGTTTATAATGTGTGGGCATATGTAATCGGTGCGGAGTACATTAGGGCATGATAAGAGGGTATAATAATGGGGTAAATAAATAATAATCTGCAGATGTGTGGCCGGTGTCGCACTCATAAATGGTGCCTGATCTTATCCCCGTTTTGTAAGAAACTGTACCTTTTGTGTCACCATATTCTGAGAGCCAGAACTGGGTTGTTTTTTCGCCAACGGAGCTGTGTTAGAGCTTATTTTTTTGCGGGACAATTTGTAGTTTTTATTGGTACCATTTTTTTTATCACCTTTTATCTCTTTGTTTTTTTGAAAAAAAGGAGACCAAAAACCAGCAATTCTGACATTGTTCTTTTTTTTTTACAGTGTTTACCATGTGCTATAAGTTCCATATTTACGTTATTCTGCAAATCGATACCATATGTACATCGATTTATTTTTTTTTATGTTCGGCAGCGTTTGCACAATAAAATCACTATTTTTTTAAATAATTTTTTTTTTTGTGCCACGATATTCTAGCCCCATATTCTGAGAGCCATAACTTTTTTATTTTCCGTCAAAAAAGCTGTGTAAGGGCTTGTTTTTTGCAGGACAGGTTGTAGTTTTTATGTGTACTATTATGGGGTACATGCAACTTTTTGATCACTTTTTGCTCTATTTTTTTTGGAGGGGATGGTGACCAAAAAACAGAGATTCTGGAATTGTTTTTTTGTTTTTACGGTATTCACCGTGCTGGAAAAATAACATGATAGTTTATTATGATACTTATTATGGGAAAAAAAGGCGGTTTTTGTCTTTTAACTTGAAACTTTTATTTTTTCGTACAACACTTTTGGGCCTGATAGGCTTCCATACTTGGCAGACCAGGGGGCCATTGTTGGGCCTCTGGTTGCCATAGCCACCATCGGCACTCCCGCAATCGTGTTGGCTACAAACCATCTAGATGACCGCGGCATCTAAGGAGTAAATCAGTGGGAATCGGAACTAGCTTCGGTCCCTGCCGTTACAGCAGGGTGTCAGCTGTAATATACAACTGACACCTGCTGGTGATGGCACGGTCTCAGCTTTTGAGCCCGATCCATCACTGTCACGTACAGTTACAGTTTGCACTAGGTCATTAGAAGCAACGACGTAACTGTACGTAACATGTTGTTAAGTGGTTAACATGCATATGTAAGCAAACAAAGGCCACCATTTGCTGATCAGCACTGCTACAATTTATGGACCCTTTTTTCGTATTTTGTCAATAAAGAAAGTAATTTAAAATCATTTCTGAGATGCTATATAAAAATGTCAGCGGATAAAATTGGAAGTGGTCAGTGAACTAAAACCCCAATAATTTTCTAAACAAAGGTGGCGAGAGTGCTCGAGTAGTGTCAAAGCCCTTGCAGTTCTGCTGGGATAGGAGATTCAATATTTAGCACATGGTATATGCAAAAAGCGAGCACCATATCTCATTGCCATATGGGGGTAATTTTTTTGTGGGACGAGTGGTAGTTTTTCACAGCACCATTTTATTGTACCATATAATGTACTGGGAAACGTGAAAATTCATTGGTGGAATTGGAAAAAAATTGTGATTTCTTTATACTCTTTTGGGTTTGGTTTCTACGGCGTTCACCGTGCCGTAAATCTGACATGATACCTTTATTCTGCTGGTCAATACAATTACGGCAATACCAAATTTTTATCATTTTTTTATGTTTCACTAATTTAAAAAAAAAAAAAAAAAAAAGTTACCATTCTCTTAGAGCCATAACTTTTTTTTTTCTACTGAATCAACTGTGCAAGCTGTGCTTTTTTTAGCACCATTAAGACTTTTTGATCACTTTTTATTCTAATTTTTGTGAGAGAAAAGGTGACCAAAAAACATCTTAAAAGGTTAAACGAGTGGGAACCCGCAAGTTTCACTGAAGTTTCAGCTGTTTCATACAACCATGAAAGAGGGTCCGCTTAATACTCCTTGTCCGACCTCTGCCATAAATATACGGTGGATGTTGGGAAGCGGTTAAAGGCTTATATGAGGTTAGAAAATTGTAGCAACTTTCGTCCAGTAACAGCACCACTCTTGTCCATAGGCTGATATTTCCGGATAGCGTTATTACCTTAGATGGGGCTGGGCTGCAATACAACACACAGCCCATATACAAGAGTGGCGCTGTTTCTAGAAGATAACAGCCATGTTTTTCTAATTTCAAACAACCGCTTTAGTATTTTCTGCTCTGTGCACGCTTACGAAGCATGAAACCATCCACCATGAACCTTCTGACTGGCGATCTATTCTGGTGACATCTATATTTATCGATATATATCTACAGAAGCAGAATATTTTTTGAACACTACAAAATCCACAGTAAGGCCATGTTCACAGCATATCCGCCCCTAAACCCGCAGGGAATTCCGGACTAAAAAAACGGCATTAAACTGTGGTGCAGTTTTTGGGCAGAATGTCTGCTGCGGAAAACAGTGGTTGAAAAAAAAAAAAAAGCTTATACTTACCCCGGTCTCTGTAGTAATGGT